>NW_024751746.1:0-16531 GCF_018991925.1 Homarus americanus | reverse complement strand
AATATTAGTTACAAAAAATTATAAAAATAGTCTTAATGTTCACGCCAGAACTTACCCCATAACAAAAGCCATACAACATTTTCCCAGTTAAGACTTTGTTAAATACAATCTCAAACTGTTGAAGATTTACAGCATTCGATCAAAGTTTGTCTCACTGTCAGATCTGTCACAGTGGGGTGCTGGGTCCCCGGCCACATTGATCAAGTCATAGATGAGCCGAATCCTTGATTTTTGTCTCAGTAAAGGTACATTTTATAATCACTTTATATGAATAACGTTATAACTTATAAAACCATTCTGACGTTGTTAAAATAATTTGAATGCTCAGATTTATATAATAAATGTAAATAACTAATGTGGGAAAAGAGAGGAATATTTGAGAAGAGAAATAGTTGTTTTGTGTATATTGTTGTCAACATTTGGCTTCTCGGCCCCACCATCATCCCTGTTTCTGGTTGTTATCAACACTCGCATCTCTTGGATAAGTTGACCAATGGAGTGAAAGGAAGATAATTTTGTTCTTGTTTTTAATTCCTTCTCGGAAACTGTGTGTGGGTGGTGTGCCACGTGTGGTGTGTGTGTGTAACAGCACCTTTGATTTATACAAATATTCACCCAAATGAATAACACCAAGTGATTCACCATGTTATTCACCACTCTTAGATCACTTGGCTTGCGTCTCTCAAAAGGTCGAGCCAGGGTCAGCTGATTCAGTAAACACCGCTCACATTATTAGGGACCTGCCACACTTTGCCATAAACAGATAAATTGTACCGGGAATTTTCCCCCCACACACTCATCATTGTCACTTTATGTAACTTGCTGACAAAACCCATGACCCTTCAGGCCTTTTACGCCCTTAATACATGAGTCATAAAGGCAAGTATGAACTCCGCATGCTTCCCAGTTGGGCACTGTAAACGCTTCTGCGTTTCACCTTGCACAGGATGTAAGGGGGTGCCCAATAAACTAGCCCCCTCGTGGGCAATCTGTAATCACTACCACTGTCTCGCGGCCCAGAGTAGTAGTTGGACATATCACTAGACAGGGAAGTTCACACTTAACACAAGTGTTATCTCAAGGTGATATTCACAACACTTCCCTGGACAGAATTCATAATATATTTTCTCATATTATATCTGTGTATACCTGCTACTAGATAAACAGAAAATGCCAAGAAGTGTTTACATCAAGCGCTGCCACTTAAGAGTTCCAAGAACTAAATTAAAACAATTAGTGTGTGTGTGTGTGCATGGTGTGTGTGTGCATGGTGTGTGTGTGTGCATGGTGTGTGTGTGTGTGTATGGTGTGTGTATGTATGGTGTGTGTGTGTGTATGGTGTGTGCATGCATGGTGTGTATGGGTGTGTGTATGTTGGTGAGTGTATGTATGGTGTGTGTGATTGTGCATGGTGAGTGTGTGACGGTGTGTGTGTGTGTGTTTGTTTGTTTGTTTCCAATGCCATGAGGATAACATACAATTCTTAAAGCAGTGGTCACATGGGCGCATTTTTTTTTAGCAATTTCTTGCCGGAAAGTTATTTCGAGCAATTTTCGAGAAATTCGAGCAAGTTTTTGAAGCATTTTTATTGTCAATTGTGATAGTCAATTTCTTGACTATTTCGAGCAAGATTATTGGGTCAAAACCCGGTTAATACTATATTTAATGACACGAAGCTTATTTATCGAGTATTTACCTAGGCTATATATAACATAGATCAATAACATTATGTATAAAATGCACAAACAGTTTTTTACGACACACTGAGTTTATTATTTGGGTGGTGTTTTGGCGTGTTTGTTTACAAAACACAAGCCCATACAGCCGGTCATTCTCCACACACTAACAACCCTCCCTACTGTAACTACGATAGTTGAACCAGTCTATATTAAACACTTGTTCTTCCTCCTCGCCAGCCACATACGAGTCCCCAATAGTTTTTCTTCGCTTTCTCTCATTTCTTTTTAATAATAACAATAATACCAAGGATAGCTGCTGCGTCGTCTGCATTGTTGTTGTGATGTTCCGTCTCCCTTCTACTCGCACAGCGGCGTTAACTTTTTTTTCTTGCTGTAGTAACTGAACCAAGAACCACTCGTGTGACCACATTTGGAAGAAATTACTCGTAATTTCTAGCTCCAAATTAATTGCTCATCAAAGGGATCGTGTGACCGTAACTTAAGTCACCCATTAAGAAAAACTGTAAATACTGATTCACAAAACTAAAGGATAATTTCTGACTTGGAACCATCGGTGTAATGCAGAAAACAGTTATTGTATTCTAAAACCTACCCAAGAAATCTTTTACCCACTTACGATATAATTCTTTTCTATTCCATCATTAGATGTTATTTTACTTTTTTATACGTATTTTTATTTTAGTAATTTATAAACTATTTTCTTTATATACTTCATTACCTTTTAGTGTAATGAAGAGAATGAATTACAGAAGGTTTTTATAATTATATTGCGAACAATATTTTTCCTCGCAATAAATAAACAATGACGATGATCTTGTTTACAATATGGAGCTTGATGTCTTACTCCATGTTCGTTTATTACATTTTCTGCCATACCTGACTGTTCTTTTCTTTCTTGTGGTGAAGGTTTTTGACAATTGATATATATATATATATATAAAGTTGAGTTAAGAATAATGACTCTGATATTATAGCCATTAGGTCCTGAATAATAAGTGGTGTCTAAGTGAACAAATGTATGATGTCTTCAATTACCAGCGTAGTGTGGGGTAACAGTGGGGGTAGAAGCGAAGGGTAGGAGTGAAGGGTGGGAGTAAGGCGTGGGAGTAAGGGGAGTAAGGGTGAGTATGGTGATAAGGGTGATAAGGGTGATAAGGGTGATAAGAGATAAGGGGAGAAGGGAGAAGGGAGTAAGGGTGGACAAGGGGAGACAGGGAGGTAAGGGGATAAGGGTGAGTAAGGGATAAGGGCAGGAGGAAGGGGTGGGAGTGGCGGAGGAGGTGAGTGGCGGCAGGAGGCAAGGGGAATAAGAGGATATGGGTGGAGATAAGGGATAAGGGGTGGGATAAGGTGGAGGGTAAATATGGGGCTGAGGAAGAGGGCCAGGTGGCCATGGGTGGGACATATGATAAGGGTATAGGTAGAAGACAAGAGACAAGGTAGGATAAGGTATGCAAGGAGAAGTAAGGGGTGGGAGCAAGGGGTGGGAATAAGGGGTGGGAGTAAGGGGTAGGAGTGATGAGTAAGAATGTGGGACAAGAGGGAGGGGTAGCAGTGGGGGAAGGGTTAGGTTACTTCAACATCTGTATCCTGCTGGTGATGTTCTCTCTTTAAACAATTTATAAAATGAATAAATAAATGGTCAGGTGTAAAAGGTAAGAGTATTTAACAGAGTAATACTGAGGTAATACAAGAAAGAACTAAAAACTGTCCACTGTGTGTATCAACATTTTATAAAAGTATTTGTGAAGCTGTAAAATACTTAGATATAAACTTTTAATTCAACTCTGTAATAAAAATAATTGCAATAATGAATCTAAACAAGAAATGAACTGGGTGAAAATAATCTACAAAATACTAAAAATATAAAAAAGAAGAATTACAGTAAAACCTGAATCATTGTAATAAACATTATTAAACTTTTCGTTGTTATGACCTAAAACAAACAAGGAAGACTCGTCTAGATTTTCGCTCTGTGAATTAACTCCTTGGATCGCTTTTGGGCAAGAGGGGAGTTACTCCGACTTATTCCGTGAAAATATTCCCAACTGTCCATAGAATCCGTTACAGTTTCCTTTATAGTAAGTGACTCATAAATGATTAATATTCCCATTCACCAATACTTTATTATATCAGAGAACAGTGCAGAGATAAGCTGGCCAATGAGCGATGGTCAAAGATAATACAGATTTAATACTGGATTGATAAGTACAGCTATAGTGATTTGTTTCATGTTACAGTAATAATAAACTTTATCAAATGTTATAACTACCAAAGTGTTATTTTCGTGATCGATACCCTGCTGCCAGGATTATAACATCGTTTAAAAGTTCAGTAAAAATATCATGCAGATTAAAACCTAACCTAGTGTATCGTAACCTAACTTAGCCTTTCCTAAGCTAACTTAGACTATCCTAAACTAGCCTAACCTTTCCTAATCACACCAAACCTAACCTATCCTAAATTTATATATCATCAACAGATTTATAGATATGTTGGAGAAATAATTATCAAAAGTTTGTTGTCTCTGCAAATGTATTTTAAAAAAAAAGAAAATGAAATGAAAATTTTTTTGAGAACTCAATTGTGTCATGAGCGTTGCGGCTTGGTTAGGTTAGGTAACATTAGGTTAGGTTAGATAAGGTAAGGTAAGATTAGGTAAGGTGAGGTAGTGTTAGGGTTAAATACATTTTACTAATTTTGCATAAAAAAAATCTCGAATGAATGTATCGGATAAAAAACCTCTGAATATAATTCTTTTTCTGAGAAAAAAATTCTTTATCACTTATCTTTTGCCCCACTTTTTTTTTTAGGTTTGATGAACTTAGATTAGGTTAGGTATTATTTAACTCTGAGTCATGGGTACTTATTGGATACTTGGCAGAATAACTTGTTATAACTTGGTCCTAACAAAGGCGGAGTCTAGGCAAAAATGTTCACTTGACCTCATATTTGGATTTCATTACTGAAGGATATTTACAGCTATACCACATTAATAAGGTCTATCTGCAAGTTTATTCAGTCATAAAAAAAAATATACCCAAAATGTGGACAATAAAAATCTTCTATTTTGGTACAAATTACCTGAAAAGTTGTAAGAAGACAAAAGCTGCATCTCTTCCATTCAGCAAGAAATAGAACACTCAAGCCTCTTCTTGTCGTAAAAAAAAAAACTAATATTGTATTTTAGTAAGTTGATGTACAAAACATTTTCTTCATTATTCTATGATAAAACAAGTCTAACAAGCATTATTAAAACATATATTATTAATTTTTTTTCATGCAATCGGGAAATAGCGACTACTATATCCAGGTTAGATTACGAGCTCACTTACGGAGTTCGATGCCAAATATTTGTTTTGAGTATCCCGATCGGAGACTGTAAGTCCAGTTACTTGGTAAACAAGGAGATACAGTGAAATAAACTGCTGTACCTAAATATTATGTAATTCAAAATATATTCCCAAAACAGCACGTTTACAGTTGAAAATAATAAAAGCATAAATAATACAAACAAAATCAATTAATATGTTTTTTATTATTTTTAAATATCAGAAAAATGGTTCAACGCTTCTTGTTGTTCTTTGACTTTTTCCCGGTGAAGATGTAGTCTCCCCATGGCAGGTACTGGTCCTTTTGTACATGGCAGAAAGTGGTAGTTTCCTTTTTCTTCTTGTTGTTTTGAGGTTTAGTGTGCTTTGTGGTCTGCAGTTTGTTAGATCGGGGGCCCTTCTCCTTCACCTGGCAAGGCTTCACCTCAACCTTTGAAACTTTTGTTACAGTGCGTCGGAACACCATTGTGATCTACTGACACTAACAGCTCTCTCACTGAGGTCAAATCAAAATTTGACCATTCAGAAAGAATTACGGTTTAATAAGGTTGGAATTTAAAGAAATTGACAACAAAATGAAGCTCTGTTTATCACTATAGTGTTGAGGATGGTGTTGTGGTGAAGATGGATGGTGTTATATGTAGTGATGATAGGATGGTGTTATATGTAGTGATGAAGAATAGCGTTATATGTAGTAATGATGGATGGTGTTATATGTAGTGATGATAGGAGGGTAATATATGTAGTGATGATGGATGGTGATATATATAGTGATGATGCATGATGATATATGTAGTGATGATGGTTGGTGTTATATGTAGTGATGCTGGATGGTGTTATATGTAGTGATGATGGATAGAGTTATATGTAGTGATGATGGATGATGTTATATGTAGTGATGATGGGTGGTGTTATATGTAGTGATGTTAGATGGTGTTATATGCAGTGATGATGGATGATATTATATGTAGTGATGATAGGATGGTTCAATATGTAGTGATGTTGGATGGTGTTATATGTAGTGATGATGGATGATATTATATGTAGTGATGATAGGTTGGTTTTATATGTAGTGATGATGGATGGTGTTATATGTAGTGATGATGCATGATGTTATATGTAGTGATGATGGGTGGTGTTATATGTAGTGATGCTGGATGGTGTCATATGTAGTGATAATGGATGGAGTTATATGTAGTGATGATGGATGATGTTATAAGTAGTGATGATGGGTGGTGTTATATGTAGTGATGTTGGATGGTGTTATATGTAGTATTGATGGATGATGTTATATATCGTGATGGATGGTTCTATATGTAGTGATGGTGGATGGTGTTATATGTAGTGATGATGGATCATGTTATATGTAGTGATGATGGATAGTGTTATATGTAGTGATGATGATGGATGGTGCTATAAGTAGTGATGATGGATGTTGTTATATGTAGTGATGAAGGATGGTGTTAGTGAAGATTGTGAAGTGAGATGTAGTGAAGATTGTGAAGTGAGATGTAGTGAAGATTGTGAAGTGAGATGTAGTGAAGATTGTGACGTGAGATGTAGTGAAGATTGTGAAGTGACATGTAGTGAAGATTGTGGAGTGAGATGTGGTGAAGATTGTGAAGAGAGATGTAGTGAAGATTGTGAAGTGACATGAAGTGAAGATTGTAAAGTGAGATGTAGTGAAGACTGTGAAGTAAGATGTGGTGAAGATTGTGAAGTGAGATGTAGTGGAGATTGTGAAGTAAGATGTGGTGAAGATTGTGAAGTGAGATGTAGTGAAGATTGTGAAGTGAGATGTAGTGAAGATTGTGAAGTGAGATGTAGTGAAGTTTGTGAAGTAAGATGTGGTAAAGATTGTGAAGTGAGATGTAGTGAAGATTGTGAAGTGAGATGTAGTGAAGATTGTGAAGTGAGATGTAGTAAAGATTGTGAAGTGAGATGTAGTGAAGATTGTGAAGTGAGATGTAGTGAAGATTGTGAAGTGAGATGTAGTGAAGATTGTGAAGTGAGATGTAGTGAAGATTGTGAAGTGGGATGTAGTGAAGATTCTGAAGTGAGATGCAGTGAAGATTGTGAAGTGAGATGTAGTGAATATTGTGAAGTGAGATATAGTGAAGATTGTGAAGTGAGATGTAGTGAAGATTGTGAAGTGAGATGTAGTGAAGGTTGTGAAGTGAGATGTAGTGAAGATTGTGAAGTAAGATGTAGTAAAGATTGTGAAGTGAGATGTAGTGAAGATTGTGAAGTGAGATGTAGTGAAGATTGTGAAGTGAGTTGTAGTGAAGATTGTGAAGTGAGATGTAGTGAAGATTGTGAAGTGAGATGTGGTGAAGATTGTGAAGCAAGATGTGGGTAAAAGATTGTGAAGTGAGATGTAGTGAAGATTGTGAAGTGAGATGTAGTGAAGATGCATGGAGATGTAGTGAAGATTGTGAAGGACATGTAGTGAAGATTGTGAAGGAGATGTAGTGAAGATTGTGAAGTGAGACAAAGATTGTGAAGGAGATGTAGTGAAGACAGAAGGGATGTAGTGGATTGTGAAGTGAGATGTAGTGAAGATTGTGAAGTGAGATGTAGTGAAGATTGTGAAGTGAGATATAGTGAAGATTGTGAAGTGAGATATAGTGAAGATTGTGAAGTAAGATGTGGTAAAGATTGTGAAGTGAGATGTAATGAAGATTGTGAAGAGAGATGTAGTGAAGATTGTGAAGTGAGATGTAGTGAAGATTATGAAGTGAGATGTAGTGAAGATTGTGAAGTGAGATGTAGTGGAGATTGTGAAGTGAGATGTTGCGAAGATTGTGAAGTGAGATGTAGTGAAGATTGTGAAGTGAGATGTAGTGAAGATTGTGAAGTGAGATGTAGTGAAGATTGTGAAGTGGGATGTAGTGAAGATTGTGAAGTGAGATATAGTGAAGATTGTGAAGTGAGATGCAGTGAAGATTGTGAAGTGAGATGTAGTGAAGATTGTGAAGTGAGATGTAGTGAAGATTGTGAAGTGAGATGTAGTGAAGATTGTGAAGGGAGATGTAGTGAAGATTGTGAAGGGAGATGTAGTGAAGATTGTGAAGTGAGATGTAGTGAAGATTGTGAAGTGAGATGCATGAAGATTGTGAAGTGAGATGTAGTGAAGATTTTATAGTGAGATGTGGTGAAGATTGTGAAGTGAGATGTAGTGAAGATTGTGAAGTGAGATGTCGTGAAGATTGTGAAGTTAGATGTGGTAAAGAGTGTGAAGTGAGATGTAGTGAAGATTGTGATGTGAGATGTAGTGAAGATTGTGAAGTGAGATGTAGTGAAGATTGTGAAGTGAGATGTAGTGAAGATTGTGAAGTGAGATGTAGTGAAGATTGTGAAGTGAGATGTAGTGAAGATTGTGAAGTGAGATGTATTGAAGATTGTGAAGTGAGATGTAGTGAAGATTGTGAAGTGAGATGCAGTGAAGATTGTGAAGTGAGATGTAGTGAAGATTGTGAAGTGAGATGTAGTGAAGATTGTGAAGTGAGATGTAGTGAAGATTGTGAAGTGAGATGTAGTGAAGATTGTGAAGTGAAATATGGTGAAGATTATGAAGTGAGATGTAGTGAAGATTGTGAAGTGAGATGTAGTGAAGATTGTGAAGTGAGATGTAGTGAAGATTGTGAAGTAAGATGTAAAGATTGTGAAGTTAGATGTAGTGAAGATTGTGAAGTGAGATGTAGTGAAGATTGTGAAGGGAGATGCAGTGAAGATTGTGAAGTGAGATGTAGTGAAGATTGTGAAGTGAGATGTAGTGAAGATTGTGAAGTAAGATTATAAAGTAAACTGTAGTAATTGAGGTTAAACGAACGCTGGTTATTCTGTAGTGTATCCGTGTCTTGTTAACGTGGAACCAACATGGCGGTGGTTCTCAATATAGATACGTTATTTTGCCGGGAATTTCTGTCAAAACGAAATATGAATCAACCATATTTAGCCTAAATTAACCTAGCGGCTTTATTATATATTCTAAGATGTTTAAGTTGGATAGATCAGATCAGGTTAGGTTAAGTCAGGTTGAGTTAGGTTAGGTTAGTTTTGTTAATTTTTCCACTTAGAGGCTAGTTTATTGTGCCCCCCATACTCATCCTGTGAGCGGTAGCGCAAAGAGATAACAAAGTGGTGTTAGATGAGGTAGGTGGTTAAGTTAAGTTTAAATAGGTTAGGTTAGATTACGTCAGGTTGGGTTAAGTTAGGTTAGGTAGGTAATAAGTAGATAGGTTACGGTCGGTAGGTGGGAAAGTTAGGTTTGATTAGGTTAGCTTATGTCAGACAGGGAGGTTAGGTTAGATTATGTCAGGTTAGGTTAGATTACGTCAGGTTAGGTTAGATTATGTCAGGTTAGGTTAGATTATGTCAGGTTAGGTTAGATTATGTCAGGTTAGGTAAGTAGGTGGTGGGTAAAAAAGGTTAGGTTAGGTCGGCAGGTTTTAGTGTAGGAGCTTAAGTAATCCCTCAAAAATTTCATGTTAATTTTTGACACCATACATCATAATAATCCTTATAAACTATGTTAAGGAACTGTGGTGTCATTTTTTCTCAACGGTTTATTATAAGTTTTATGCCATTAAAGAAGTTTTATCAAAGAGCAGCGTAATGAACCACAGACGTATTACCATTAAGTCCTAAGTAACTTAAGACATGACTAATAACCTATGAACATGTAGTATTATATGATTACAATTTAACATTATATATTATGAATGCTGTTATAATATCTTAAGTTTGTTACAAACATGGTTGCTCATATATGCCATCCTGTCTCTGGCAAAGAAGAGATTGCAGTAAGTAAAATTATTTGCTAAAGACAAATACTGGAAATTAAACATATACATATTACCATTATCTGAAAAGCTTAGAACCACCGTTTTATATTTAATAAAAGTTTGTAGTGTTATACATCATGTGTATACAAGTCACAAGTTATTATTTACGACATTGCTTCAGTCCTCGTCATCAGAGTCTTCTGTGTACAACCGATTCCTTCACCTTGTTTAGGCATTTCTCATCATCTGCTTGACAGTTACACATCTCGGTGCATGTCATGCTATTCTTTCTGATTCTTTCTGTATGAACATGACAATGATCCACATTTCCTGACGCCACATCCACATTTAACAAGTTCTGTAATTGCTTCTGGAGCTGGTGGTTGGTCTGATATTACTAGTATGAAACAGTCATTGTCAATCTTCCAGCCATGCTCTAATTGTGAAAGTATTTCACTGTCTGCATCACAAGACCACAGAAGAGCTTGATACCTTCCTCTCAATATATGATACTTTAGAGTTGCTGCAGTCGCTGGTAGTTCTCCAGCTTCTGCCTGCGTTTTCTTGAAGAGATGCCATCTAAGTTATGACAGTTTAGTGAAAGTCATTCGTGGACAGTAGAGCTTAAATACAAATTCCTTTAGACCAATATACATGTCTGCTGGAGGGCATTTGGTCTACTCAGCATCTTGAATGCATCTAGGACTTTTGTGTTAGATTTCATCAAAGTGCTCCAACATGCTTTCTTTCCTTTGCCAACAAATTTTCCAATGCAGTCAGATCCTGTGAAGGCATGGAAACCTGTAAGGCTCTCTGCCCAATGTGTCGTCGCTCACCAGTTCCTGTTATCATACCAATATTTTCTCCAAGTTGAGGCTGCTTTAATATGCCAAACACATCAGTGTCTGGTGACTTGATATGTACAGTGCTGCCCTTCTGTGATGCATATACTGTATGTCCTGCTGAAGTTCTATAACTTGTGATAGCAATTTGATGGTTGAAGTTTTATTTGCTGCTGTCCACGACAGAAGATTAACCTTGGACATCTTTTCCCAGATGCTCAATGGACCAACAATACGTTCCTGATAAAATTTTCATAATTTTGTCTTCCAACTTCATATGCACATAGATTGTCATATTTGGCATTTTCTGGCATTACAGCTCCAGTTACCAAGTTTAAAAGAGCATCATTTTCCTGGGATTACAGTCACCAATAACATTGTGTAGCTTCTCTACATCAGCATATTGACGGCTGACAATAGCTGCAGAGAGCTCATGGTGTTCTGTTCTTTTGTAATCTTTATGAGTTTGATATTTTATGTAATGAACTTAATTTGAAAACCCAAATGTTAGTATATGATCTTTTATCACCTTAAGACACTCTGTGCGTCATGCCTCTCAAGTGATTTTTTTCCTCTTTTACTTCTCTGGACAAATACGACCCATCAGAAAAAATATCACCATATATTTTCTTAATCTACAGGTGCCAAGGTTTAAAATGACGGATGGTGTTAAAAATTAACCTGAAAATTTTACGTGACCACATATTGTCTTGTTGAGTTTCTGAGAGAACTTCACGGCTAAATAGCGCCTCTGTATTGATAGCCGGTACATGTCGTAATATCCACCGCTCATAGTTAAATCTTTATGTCCGTTTATTTTGTCCTAATTTAAGTATCAAAGAGTGTTTTTATTTTTAAGTATCTTAAGTATCTTTTTTTCTCACTCTTAAGTATCTAAGTATGATGTTTTTTTCATTTTTAAGTAACTAACCATATTTTTGTTTTCATTATAAAATGTGATTGATATAGACAACAGAAGTAAATATCAGCTAGAGGTCGTAAACGAAGCTGATGTGAAGTATTTTGACTCGCTGTTCCCACGAACTAATTGCTTCACTGGTTTATACCGAAGAAATAAAACCGTCAACGAACCATCCGATTCAAATGTGTCTTAGGCGATACAGGGTGTTTATGCGTCACTCTGATACCAAGAATGACTTTGTGTACTGTGGTGAAGCTGAGGGTAGGATAGAGTTGGGTTGGGTTGGGATGGGTTAGGATTATGCATGTGTGGGTATATTCTGTCGCATTTTATAGGTATCTTGCGTCTTTCTCTTTATTCCTTCTTTATCATGAGTATCTGTGCCTATTAATACACCACCTCGCAGGATAGTGGAAGTGGAATGGATAGTAACGAGATAATATTCTTCTTACATATACCTTAGCTTGATTACAGGTAACACCAGGTAGAAGTTACATGACTCTTAAGAGTTTTCCTCGACTTGGCTGATTCAACTGTAAGACTTGTTGTATTTATCCTTATTAAAATCCTCCACCTGTAAGACCCTCCACTTGTAAGACCCTCCACTTGTAAGACCCTCCACTTGTAAGACCCTCCACCTGTAAGACCCTCCACCTGTAAGACCATCCACTTGTAAGACCCTCCACCTGTAAGACCATCCACTTGTAAGACCCTCCACCTGTAAGACCCTCCACTTGTAAGACTCTCCACTTGTAAGACCCTCCACCTGTAAGACCCTCCACTTGTAAGACCCTCCACCTGTAAGACCCTCCACTTGTAAGACTCTCCACTTGTAAAACCCTTTAGGGATTTGAAATACCTTCTCGTCTTGACTCCACTAGTACTGTACACACCCTCTCTAGCCTTAGTTTACAGTAATGTTGAAGTATATAATGAAGACTCACAGCTCATGGGTTAGAAAAACAAAAGATGCTTGTTTTATTTTTTTATTTATTTATAGTTTATTTTAGAATCCCCGAAAGTTAGAACAAAATGGCTGACGGGACTCACAAGCGGGCGGTGTTTACAGTATGGACCAAGAATAAAAAATAAATGAAAAAAAAAAAAAAATCGTAAATTGGTGCATTGTTTCTCCAGGGGTAATTATAGAAGTACAAATGTTCTCCAGCAGTGGGTAACGATCATAGTCACGTATAGAGCTTCCGACGCAGGTAGATTGATATAGATGCATTACCTTGAGTTAGTGGGTTACAGGGGCTTCTTACACGATAATATTAGAGGTGTTTTTTCCTTCTGTTTGTGGCACTTGAGGTGTTTAGGTTAGGTTTAATTAAAATGGTTTAGTTATAATAGTTATATTACGATAAGTTAAGTTGAATTTAGAACTTTTGATTTACATATATCGTGTTTTAGAAGGATTTGTTAGCTAATAAGTTTAATTTGATAAGTTTAGTTTAATTTAGATCATTTGATTTTACAAGGTCGTATTATAATGACTGGGAACCATATAGAAACCTGTTAGAAGTAAATATTTCTACGGCAGTGAATGAGTAAGTCAATAAGTGGTGTATAGAGCTGCTGACGCAACTTAAACGGTATATACTGTACATTATATGTTATCAGAGCTTTCCTGTTGTACGTAACCGCCTCCGTCAAAGTGTCTTAGTGGCTCATGTGAAGATTAGCCTCTAGTTTATTTAACCTCAAGATTAACTACACTGGCACTGCCTGACCTGACCTGATCTGACCTGACCTGACCTGACCTGACCTGACCTACCCTACCCTACCCTACCCTACCCTACCCTACCCTACCCTAACCTAACCTAACTTAATCTAACCTGACTTAACTTCCCATGTAGCGTTAGGTTAATCATTAGTTGAAATAAGCTGGGAGGGTTAATCTTCATGTAATCTATCTTAATTAACAATTTTGGTCAGGTGAGGCCTTCTTTACCCTACTCGAGAGCAGGAGGAGGAGGACTTGCTAACGTCTACAGATCATCGTCAACCAAGGCAGATATTGAATACCTTTTGTTTACCTTCGTGGCTTAAGAACACATCTTAACACCATAAGACTGTTCGCCTCAATGCAATAATACAGTAATTGATTATTGTATTCTAACAAAATTTACGGTGTATCTTTTGAACCAGATTTATTGTTTGACTTTTGTGAATGAGAAACTGGTTGAGGTGTATTGTGGTAAACATCCTTAAGAGCAGCTCTGTGTGTTCTTACGACCTCAAAGTAACACAAAAGGTAGCCAATATCTACCCTTGGTCAGTCACTTTATGTAGCTGTCAATTGTGTCATTTTTCTAGACTTAGTGCCCCCTGGAGGAGAAAGTAAATACAATGTTGATTTATTTTGGTCACAACACACGCTAGTAGATTATTTTTTCCTATTTAACTAAATAATTAACACTATGTAGCTAACTAATTATATGACTCAAAGATGTTAACCAATATGGCGTCGATATTGTTCACATACTCTATGATAAATAGATGTATTGTCCGTTTAATTTTAGGGAAGAATTTAATTTATAAACTCTTGAGAATCTGGATACAGGAGTTTTGTCTTTGCGTGTGTGTGTGGTGATGATGATGACGGATACTTTCCTCTGCAGTGAAAAAAATATCTTGACATTGCAAAGTTTAACTGTAAGCCGAAGGAACGTTTGTAATGTGACTTATTATGTGAAATTGTAACTTGAAATTCTTTGTGAAAAAATATTTCCCTATAAAGTTTGGCAGTAAATGAAGTATTACATCAAGGTGTAACTTGTAGTTCCTTGTGGAGTAATTACCTATGTGGACGATACAGCTACTCGAGGGTGTAAGACCTAGAGTAGAAAGTCTTAAGACCTTACCTGAGGTTGAAAGACTCTTATAGTGGAACGTCTTAGGTATTGAAACTTTAATTACAGTAAATAAAATATAATCTACCTAAATATTCCTTCACCTGGCGACAACTAATGATACAGGTGGTGTAATAGCTCTTTAAAATTCCTCCGTTTGATATAATAATGACCACACATGAACTTATAATGTGCAATATCTTGATAACACATTAGCTGCAACATTACACATAGTCCAGTGTATGTGTAGTGAGGGACATCTACCTAAATGAGTTACAGAATGTGGAGTTGAGGCAAAAAAATGTTGGGACATGTTTGAGATCATCAGTTGAGCCAAACGTTTATACTCAATATTGTTTTAATGGTATTTTAGAGCGACCGAAAATGTAAACAAAATGGCCGGCTAGGCTCGGGGGATCCACGAGTCCTCTTATAAAGGATCGACAATAAATGAAAACAAATCAGATTAATTTAAACACATTTCCAAGAGTATTAGATCCTGTAAAGAGAGAAAATTAATACTTGATATTTGTAGAAGCTTTTTTTTTCGTCCGTTTTCGTCTTGGTTAAAACAATTGTGGTGGTGTTACCTGTTCCAAACGGTAGACATCAAGGAAATGGATCAAGACCTTAATACTCAAAGGTACACATGATGATTTGTTCCCAAGTCCGAGGATTTACTTCACAAAACAGATTAACTTTAGGACACAATGATGGCGAACAAAATAACATCAACATTGCGTACAGTACATATCTTGCTTTGACTCTTAACTCTTGTAATTTTTCGTAATGTTAGTGAATGAATTTGAGATTCTGGGCATATTTTCTTGTTTTTCTTTCTAATCAAGTGTAAAGGAAGATGTACTGTTTATTGATGGATTTGGTGATGTCTTAATAGTGTATTAGTGTGTTAATATTACACAGGTTTGGTATAGTGGTGACGGTAATGTGGTGTAGTAAGATTTTAACACATGGAGGTGAATTTGTCTTTTATGTTGAGGATTTGTTAAAGGGAAGATCTGATGGACGGGGATAATTGTCTGGTTGTGATGGACACGGCTCACCTAACCTAATCCAATCTAACCTAACCCAACCCAACCTAACCCAACCTAACCTAACCCCTATATATGTGTGAGATAAGGTTCTGATTCAAGAACAAGATGCACAAGTTCGAATCCAAATTGAGCTGTAGGGTTTGTTGACTAATTCGGGGCTTAACATTCATAAAACTCTCAAATGGGATACGACTAAACCCGAAGCCCCATCTTCCGTCGGTCGGTCGTCGGTGTCAGGTCAAAGGTCAGTTTGTAGTTCACCTCCTGTGATATGTGTCATTTATCGAAACGAAACATGAGGTTAACGTGAAAACAAAACCTCGAAGCAACACGTATAAACAGGGAAGAGTTTTCATCGGATTTTACGTCATGAAATTTTCCATCTAGAGAGAGAGAGAGAGAGAGAGAGAGAGATTGATTGATTGATTGATTGATTCCGATGCTGAAATTAACACTAAAATTTTATACTGTAATTGAGATAAATGCAGGTAAGGTTGGCGTATGAAATTAATTATTGAAGAACGATCACAGAAATGTTTTTCCTGTTTCCTGTGATGGGCCGTGGATAGTAGGTTTGTTTGTGGGTGTGGGGCGTGGATAGTAGGTTTGTTTGTGGGTGTGGGGCGTGGATAGTAGGTTTGTTTGTGGGTGTAGGGCGTGGATAGTAGGTTTGTTTGTGGGTGTAGGGTGTGGATAGTAGGTTTGTTTGTGGGTGTAGGGCGTGGATAGTAGGTTTGTTTATGGGTGTAGGGCGTGGATAGTAGGTTTGTTTGTGGGTGTAGAGCGTGGATAGTAGGTTTGTTTGTGGGTGTAGGGAGTGGATAGTAGGTATGTTTGAGGGTGTAGGGAATGGATAGTAGGTTTGTTTGTGGGTGTGGGGCGTGGATAGTAGGTTTGTTTGTGGGTGTAGGGCGTGGATAGTAGGTTTGTTTGTGGGTGTGGGGAGTGGATAGTAGGTATGTTTGTGGGTGTAGGGCGTGGATAGTAGGTATGTTTGTGGGTGTAGAGAGTGGATAGTAGGTTTGTTTGTGGGTGTAG
>NW_024751745.1:0-7598 GCF_018991925.1 Homarus americanus | reverse complement strand
GATTCGTATCCCGTCACTTCAATGCAAGCTTCAGTCATCACTTTTATGCCTCTCTCGACCGCTTGAGTGCTGTTTGGCCACTTGGGCTCCACTAATGGTGTCTCAAGAATGTCATTAACCTGTAGATTTGACAGAGAAGCAATGTAAGGAGGCTCAGTCTTGAGTTCATTCCTCCAGTTAATCATGGAATGATAGTTTTTTGCTTGCCACTTTAGTTTCGGAGTCACCGCCTTTCTCATGTTGACTACAGGAGGCACATCCTCATTCCCATCTCCATCTTTGCCCTCCTCATCAGTATAGTTTAACAAATTCTCGTCAACAGCAGCATCAGAATCTTCCTCCTCCTCTTCAGATCTGCCAGTGCATTCTTCCTTTTGCTGATTCTCCTCTCTAATTTTTCTTATCATTGAGACAGCTTTTTCTCTAACAGTCATGTCCTCATCTGCATACATACCAAGAAGAAGTTGATCTGTGTGGGCGAAGTATGCATTTCTCTGGACAGCCTTCTTCACTATCGTCTCCTCCTCACTATTCAGGTGTTTCATATATAGCAGGGACTGGAATACGTTCCTTGAGCCGTGTGTTACGTAAGGGTGTATCTTGATGTAAAACCACATTGGAGCACTGAACTTTATTATTGTAATGACAATTCTTTTCAACTCATGGCTGGGTCTTGATGTTGCTACATACAGCCTGAGGATTCTACTCCATAAGGTGTTCCACCTTGACACACAGGGAGGACCTGGCTCAATAGCAGCCAAGTCATCTTCAACAACACCTGTGATAACTCCTTTACAAATCCTATACAGGTATTTCTGATCCCAGGGCAGATCTTTCTCCACTTCATCATTAAACACAGGGAAATCAGGGAAACTGACTGGCTGGAAGGCGACAACTGGAAGCTCAGACAAAGACTCCTTGATCTGCTTTCCAATGGGACCACGCCAATGCTCACGACCACTTGGTTTACCATCATAATGATAAAAAACTGCGCGGAAAGGCAGCTCATTTCCGTGAAGCTGACATATGAAATAATGGAGCGGGTGACCAAGTAACATTTCAAGATGATGAATGACACCATTTTCTGATCCTACATTTACATTGGTTCCATCACAACCAACACACACAATGGGCTGCTGGGTTAGATTTTTCTCCACCTGAAACTCGTGAATAGTTTTGGCAATCTGCTTTCCGTGTCCAGTCTTGGGAGTCACATGTGTGAGATATTCATTACCAGGCTCAACCATGATGACATAATGATCTTTCACCATCATCCTCGAACTCCATTTCTCGGTCTTCTCATTCTTTATCATCACACGAGTGGCGGTCTTCTTACCATCAAAATAGAGTGACGTCAAATTATCTAAACTAGCCATCTCAATTTCTTGCCTCTTAAATCGGTATTTTTGTCTCGCATCCCGCAGCTTATGTGGTCCAATAACCTGACTCTTGTCATCCTTTGTGATAATGCCATAGTCAGTTAAGGTGGCAGTAGCAATAGCAGCTCCAGCATAATCACTAATCAAGTATCGGTCACAAGCGGCAGCCAGTGTAGGGAGTCTTGTCCGGTTCTGTGAACTGGTGTCTGTCAGAGCCCTGATAATCAATATAGACATAGCACCATACTCATCTGCAACAAGACAACTTAAATGAAATAAGAGATATGAAAAAAAAGTTGATAAACACTGAACAGAACATTGCACCGCCACAGCGGCTGTTTGGCTAGTACTGTAGGTAAATTTAAAAATTTCAGTAGAAAATGCGGCAGACTAAATCTCGACATATCAGCTTCAAATTTGGCATGGAGTCTTAGATATGTATAAGGAACAATGCCTGAAGAGTGCAGCTTTGAGCAAAATTTCACTGCCCCCTAAGGGGACATTGTTATACTCGATCATCGGACTTTGTTATACTCGATCAGGGGCCTTTGTTATACTCGATCAGGGGCCTTTGTTATACTCGACCAGGGGTCTTTGTTATACTCGATCAGGGGACTTTGTTATATTCGATGAGGGGACTTTGTTATACTCGATCATGGGACTTTGTTATTCTCGATCAGGGGGACTTTGTTATATTCGATCAAGGGGCTTTGTTATACTCGATCAGGGAACTTTGTTATACTCGATCAGGGGCCTTTGTTATACTCGTTCAAGCGCCTTTGTTATATTCGATCAGGGGCCTTTGTTATACTCGACCAGGGGACTTTGTTTTACTCGATCAGGGGCTTTTGTTAAACTCGATCAGGGGCCTTTGATATACACGATCAGGGGTCTTTGTTTTACTCGATCAGGGAACTTTGTTATACTCGATCAGGGGACTTTGTTATATTCGATGAGGGGACTTTGTTATACTCGATCATGGGACTTTGTTACACTCGATGAGGGGACTTTGTTATAGTCGATGAGGGGACTTTGTTCTACTTGATCAGGGGACTTTGTTATACTCGATCAGGGGACTTTGTTATATTCGATGAGGGGACTTTGTTATACTCGACCAGGGGACTTTGTTATACTCGATCATGGGACTTTGTTATACTCGATCAGGGGCCTTTTTTATACTCGATATGGGGCCTTTGTTATACTCGATCAGGGAACTTTGTTATACTCGATCAGGGGACTTTGTTATATTCGATGAGGGGACTTTGTTATACTCGATCATAGGACTTTGTTACACTCGATGAGGGGCCTTTGTTATACTCGATGAGGGGACTTTGCTCTACTCGATTAGGGGACTTTGGTATACTCGATCAGGGGACTTTGTTATATTCGATGAGGGGACTTTGTTATACTCGATCATGGGACTTTGTTATACCCGTTCAGGGGCCTTTGTTATACTCGATCAGGGGCCTTTGTTATACTCGACCAGGGGTCTTTGTTATTCTCGATCAGTGGCCTTTGTTATACTTGATCAGGGGGCTTTGTTATACTCGATCATTGGACTTTGTTATTCTCGATCAGGGGGACTTTGTTATATTCGATCCAGGGGCTTTGGTATACTCGATCAGGGAACTTTGTTATACTCGATCAGGGGCCTTTGTTATACTCGTTCAGGCGCCTTTGTTTTATTCGATCAGGGGCCTTTGTTATACTCGACCAGGGGACTTTGTTATACTCGATCAGAGGCTTTTGTTAAACTCGATCAGGGGCCTTTCTTATACTCAATCAGGGGACTTTGTTATACTCGATCAGGGTACTTTGTTATTCTCGATTAGGGGACTTTGTTATATTCGATGAGGGGACTTTGTTATACTCGATCATAGGACTTTGTTATACTCGATCAGGGGACTTTGTTATATTCGATGAGGGGACTTTGTTATACTCGATCATGGGACTTTTGTTATATACTCGATGAGGGGCCTTTGTTATCTTTCGATGAGGGCTTTTGTTCTCTCGATCAGGAGGCTTTGTTATACTCGATCAGGGGACTTTGTTATATTCGATGAGGGGACTTTGTTATACTCGATCATGGGACTTTCTTATACTCCATCAGGGGCCTTTGTTATACTCGATCAGGGGCCTTTGTTATACTCGATCAGAGAACTTTGTTTTCCTCGACCAGGGGAGTTTGTTATACTCGATCAGGGGACTTTGTTATACTCGGTGAGGGGACTTTGTTATACTCGATCAGGGGACTTTTTTAACCTCGATCAGAGGCCTGTGTTATACTCGATCAGGGGATTTTGTTATACTCGATCATGGGACTTTGTTATACTCGATGAGGGGCCTTTGTTATACTCGATGAGGGGACTTTGTTCTACTCGATCAGGGGACTTTGTTATACACGATCAGGGTGACTTTGTTATATTCGATGAGAGGACTTTGTTATACTCGATCATGGGACTTTGTTACACTCGATGAGGGGCCTTTGTTATACTCGATGAGGGGACTTTGTTCTACTCGATCAGGGGACTTTGTTATACTCGATCAGGGGACTTTGTTATATTCGATGAGGGGACTTTGTTATACTCGATCATGGGAATTTGTTATACTCGATCAAGGGCCTTTGTTATACTCGATCAGGGGCCTTTGTTATACTCGATCAGGGAACTTTGTTATACTCGATCAGGGGACTTTTTTATACACGATCAGGGGACTTTCTTATACTCGTTCACGGGATTTTGTTATACTCGATCAGGGGACTTTGTTATATTCGATGAGGGGGCTTTGTTATACTCGATCAGGCGAATTTGTTATACTCGATCAGGAGACTTTGTTATACTCGATCAGGGGACTTTGTTATACTTGATGAGGGGCCTTTGTTAAACTCGATTAGGGCAGTCTGTTATTCTCGACCAGGGGACTCTGTTATACTCGATCAGGGGACTTTGTCATACTCGATCAGGTGCCTTTGTTATTCTCGATCAGGGGACTTTGTTGTACTCCATCAGGGGACTTTGTTATATTCGAAATGGGGACTTTGTTATACTGGATCATAGGACTTTGTTATACTCGATGAGTGGCCTTTGTTATACTCGATTAGAGGACTTTGTTAAACTCGCTCAAAGGCCTTTGTTATTCTCGATTAGAGGACTTTGTTAAACTCGATGAGGAGACTTTGTTATACTCGATCAGTGGCCCTTGTCATACTCGATTAGGGGCATTTGTTATACTCGATCAGGGGCCTTTGTTATTCTCGATTAGAGGACTTTGTTAAACTCGATGAGGAGACTTTGTTATACTCGATCAGGGGACTTTGTTATTCTCGATCAGGGGCCTTTGTTATACTCGTTCAGGCGCCTTTGTTATACTCGATCAGGGGACTTTGTTATATTCGATGAGGGGACTTTGTTATACTCGATCATGGGACTTTGTTACACTCGATGAGGGGCCTTTGTTATACTCGATGAGGGGGCTTTGCTCGACTCGATTAGGGGACTTTGTTATACTCGATGAGGGGCCTTTGTTATAGTCGATCAGGGGCCTTTGTTATACTCGATAAGGGAAATTTGTTATATTCGATCAGGGGACATTGTTATATTCGATGAGGGGACTTTGTTATACTCGATCATGGGACTTTGTTACACTCGATGAGGGGCCTTTGTTATACTCGATCATGGGACTTTTTTATACTCGATCAGGGGACTTTGTTACACTCGATGAGGGGACTTTGCTCTACTCGATTAGGGGACTTTGTTATACTCGATCAGGGGACTTTGTTATATTCGATGAGGGGACATTGTTATACTCGATCATCGGACTTTGTTATACTTGATCATGGGAATTTGTTATACTCGATCAGGGAACTTTGTTATAATCGATCAGGGGACTTTTTTATACTCGATCAGGGGACTTTCTTATACTCGTATACGGGATTTTGTTATACTCGATCAGGGGACTTTGTTATATTCGATGAGGGGGCTTTGTTATACTCGATCAGGCGAATTTGTTATACTCGATCAGGGGACTTTGTTATACTCGATCAGAGGACTTTTTTTATACCTCGCATCAGGGCCTCGTTAAACTCATCAGGGCCTTTTGTTATACTCAACCAGGGACTTTGTTATATTCGATGAGGGGCCTTGTTAAACTCGGATCAAAGGCCTTTGTTATTCTCGATTAGAGGACTTTGTTAAACTCGATGAGGAGACTTTGTTATACTCGATCAGTGGCCCTTGTTATACTCGAAAAGGGGCCTTTGTTATACTCGATCAGGGGCCTTTGTTATTCTCGATTAGAGGACTTTGTTAAACTCGATGAGAAGGCTTTGTTATACTTGATCAGGGGACTTTGTTATATTCGATGAGGGGACTTTGTTATACTCGACCATGGGAGTTTGTTATGCTCGATCAAGGGCCTTTGTTATACTCGATCAGGGGCCTTTAATTTACCCGATCAGGGGACTTTGTTATACTCGATCAGGGGACTTTGTTATTCTCGATAAGCGGGAGTTTATTGTATTCGATCCAGGGGCTTTCTTATACTCGATAAGGGAACTTTGTTATACTCGATCAAGGCCTTTGTTATACTCGTTCAGGCGCCTTTGTTATATTCGATCAGGGGCCTTTGTTATACTCGACCAGGGGACTTTGTTATACTCGATCAAGGGCTTTTGTTAAAGTCGATCAGGGGCCTTTCTTATACTCAATCAGGGGACTTTCTTATTCTCGATCAGGGGACTTTGTTATACTCGATGAGGGGACTTTGTTATATTCGATGAGGGGCCTTTGTTATACTCGTTGAGGGGACTCTGTTATACTCGATCAGGGGACTTTGTTATACTCGATCAGGGAACTTTGTTATATTCGATGAGGGGACTTTGTTATACTCGATCATGGGACTTTGTTATACTCGATGAGGGGCCTTTGTTATACTCGATGAGGGGACTTTGTTCTACTCGATCAGGGGACTTTCTTATACATGATCAGGGGACTTTGTTATATTCGATGAGGGGACTTTGTTATACACGATCATGGGACTTTGTTATACTCGATCAGGGGACTTTGTTATACTCGATCAGGGGACTTTGTTATACTCGGTGAGGGGATTTTGTTATACTCGATCAGGGGACTTTGTTAAACTCGATCAGAGGCCTTTGTTATACTCGATCAAGGGACTTTGTTATACTCGATCAGGGAACTTTGAAATACTCGATCAAGGGCCTTTGTTATACTCGTTCAGGTGCCTTTGTTATATTCGATTAGGGGCCTTTGTTATACTCGACCAGGGGACTATGTTATACTCGATCATGGGACTTTGTTATACTCGATCAGGGGCCTTTGTTATACTCGATTAGGTGCGTTTGTTATACTCGATCAGGGAACTTTGTTATACTCGATCAGGGGACTTTGTTATATTCGATGAAGGGACTTTGTTATACTCGATCATAGGACTTTGTTACACTCGATCAGGGGCCTTTGTTATACTCGATGAGGGGAATTTGCTCTACTCGATTAGGGGACTTTGTTATACTCGATCAGGGGCCTTTATTATACTCGATCAGGGGCCTTTGTTATACTCGATCAATGAAATTTGTTATACTCGATCAGGGACTTTGTTATGGCTTTTCTAAGAGGGGACTTTGTTATACTCGATCATGGGACTTTGTTACACTCGATGAGGGGCCTTTGTTATACTCGATCATGGGACTTTGTTATACTCGATCAGGGGACTTTGTTACACTCGATGAGGGGACTTTGCTCTACTCGATTAGGGGACTTTGTTATACTCGATCATGGGACTTTGTTATACTCGATCAGCGGCCTTTGTTATACTCGATGAGGGGCCTTTGTTTTACTCGATCAGGGAACTTTGTTATATTCGATGAGGGGACTTTGTTATACTCGATCATGGGACTTTGTTATACTCGATCAGGGGCCTTTTTTATACTCGATCAGGGGCCTTTGTTATATTCGATCAGGGAACTTTGTTATACTCGATCATGGGACTTTGTTACACTCGATGAGGGGTCTTTGTTATACTCGATGAGGGGAATTTGCTCTACTCGATTAGGGGACTTTGTTATACTCGATGAGGGGACTTTGTTATATTCGATGAGGGGACTTTGTTATACTCGATCATGGGACTTTGTTATACTCGATCAGGGACCTTTGTTATACTCGATCAGGGGCCTTTGTTATACTGGACCAGGGGTCTTTGTTA
>NW_024751744.1:0-15581 GCF_018991925.1 Homarus americanus | reverse complement strand
TGCCCCAAGCTTTGCCTTGTCCAAGTAAGTCAAAGGATTATTGTCAGTGAGGACAGTAAACTTGTTGCCTGCCACATAGTCTTTGAATTTCTCCGTGATGGCCCACTTCAAAGCTAGCAGCTCTAATTTCATGCTACTGTAATTCTTTATATTTCTCTCCGACCCCTTCAAGGCCCTACTGGGATAGGCAATAGGGTGTTTTCTGCCTTCTACCTCCTGTGACAAGACAGCTCCTAGCCCCTGAAAACTGGCTTCCTAAAATCAGCACAAATCAAAATGGGTGCCATGACTAACTTGCCCTTTAGTTGGTTGAATGCGTCATCATGCACCTGAGCCCACCTCGAGCAGATGGACTGGTTTGGGGCGGTGGCACCTGAAGTTAGGGCTGTTAACGGGGTAGCTAATTTTGCAAATCCAGGCACAAACCGTCGGTAAAAATAGGCAAACTCAACATAGGAGCGTAACTTCCTAATGGTGGTGGGAACCTGGCACTGCTTAACAGCCTCCATCTTACCAGGGTCTGTCTCAATTCCCTTCTGTTAAACTACATATCCAAGATAGGCAACCTTCCTCTGAAACAGGTTGCATTTGGATGGTTTCAGTTTCACGTTATGTCCCTTTAGCCTAGAGAGCACAAGTTACAGCCTTTCTATGCACTCATCAAGTGTCTTTGAGAATATCATGAGGTCATCCAGGTACACCAACAAGGTTGAAAATATCTCACTACCAAAGATGCTCTCCATGACTTGCTGAAATGCTCCGGGAGCATTACATAATCCCATCGGCATGCGTTTATGCTCAAACAGCCCGAATGGTGTACAGAAAGCAGTCGTTTGGATGTCCTTGTCATCCATCTCTATCTGATAATAACCTGAGGCTAGATCGAATGTTGAACACCACCTTGCTCCTGGCAATGCATCAAGAGACTCATCAATCCTTGGTAGTGGAAAAGCATCCTTACACGTGGCTTTGTTCAGTTTCCTAAAGTCAACACACAAATGCAGTGACATGTCTCGTTTCTTCACCAGAACAATTGGGACTGCTTATGGACTAGTGCTTTTCTGTATGACCTCCTGCTCCAACAGCTGGTTGATATGGTCCTTAACCATTTGGATTTGAGTGGGGGGAACCCGTCTGAAGGGTTGTCTAATGGGAGTTTCATCTACGAGAGGGATGGTATGCTTGATTATTCCAGTGCATCTTAATTTTCCCTTGCTGTCCAGAAAAACATCGCGGTACTTCCGCAACACACTCCAAAGTCTCTCTTGTGTGCTACTGGGTATTTGTTTTAGGTCAATCTTCAGCACCTATTTGCCTTAGATCTTCTGGCATCTGCCCATCAGCTGGGCATTCTGTCCCCCATTCAACACTGTTTGAGCTTACCTCCGCTGTTTTTTGTTGAGGACACAGATCGGCCCCACGAGCCACTCCAACATGACAGTTTCGCTTTAGCCACGGCAAGAATTACCCACATTGGCCACAGTGGCAAACCCCTTACTATACCTAATGGTAGTGTATGAAGAGATAAGAAGGAGGTTGTGAGGCAGCCACCCTTCCCCTGCCTGCATTGGCTCAATCAAGACTTCAAGTTTGGGACATCTCCGTAAGCTTCGGATGTAAATACTGACTGCCTGGCGACAGTTTGCGGGGATCCTTGTTTGTTTCCACCTAGTAGAGGAGGCAAACCCCACATGGTCTTTCTGCTGCCATAGGTGGATGCTCTCAATCTCTTGGAAACACTTAGAAAAAACTCTGTTTCCCTTTACTGTATAATACTACAGTTAACATATTGGGGGCCAAAATCCTTCACTAGACCTTCTCGAGATTGGCTAAGTACATTCATCCCTATCAACCCTCGGGCCTTACTAGCAGAGCTCTGCTTCCCCTTCCTCACTAGAAACCCGACCTGCTCTATTTTATGTCCAAGAATCTCAACATCCACCAACATGTAGCCCAGGTATGGTATTGACCTACCATTAGCTGCTTTCAACACAAGACCCTCTGGGGAATGTAATCCAACTCCCCTAGATTCAAAATATCTAAGATAAACTGTCTCTGAGACAAGAGACACCTCACTACCAGAATCCAGAAGAGATGTAACCAAGACTCCACCTATCTTAACTGAGGTGATGGGGGTTTTCCCCATCAACCTGTCCTTACTCCACTCTCTGTGTGACCAGCCCATTTGTTCTACCCCTACTGAACCGCATAATCGAGGTGTGGCCTGACTAGCGCAAGATATAGTTGCAATAAGACCTCTGCACTCTTATTACTTATACTTCTAGATATAAAACCTAATACTCTGTTTGCCTTATTTCGAACATTAACGCACTGCTTTCTAGGCCGTAGGTCCGGGCTTACAAGTACCCCAAAGACTCTTCCACAAGTCGACTTCTCTAGGTTGATGTTGTTAAGGCTGTATACATTGACAGTATTTGTTCATCCAATATTAAGTACACTGCACTTGCTGGTGTTGAATTTCATTTGCCATTTTTCTGACCACTCCTGCAGTTAATTTAAATCCTTCTGTAGTGCATTTGCATCCTGCCCTGAATTAATCTGACGCCCTATTTTGGTGTCATCCGCAAACTTGCTTATGTCACTGCTGATCCCACTATCTAGATCGTTTATGTAGATTACTAACGAGTGGGCCTAGTACTGACCCCTGGGAAACCCCACTGGTTACACAGCCCCACTCAGATTTAACACCATCTATGCTGACCCTCTGCGTTCTATTGGTGAGCCATGATTTTATCCAATTTAAAACTTTCCCCTCGCTAGGCCATGGTAGGACGCCACCTTCCTGGAGGCTCCACATTATCTCACTGTAGCGCATTAAGGTAGACCACATTTTTGGTTTTGCCATTAGCAGCAAGTATGTACAGATTTTTGCCAGTTCCCACTCTGGAGGATCCAACATAGAACTGTCCATGAGAGAAGCAAGGAAACACCAGGTTTAGGTCAACCATCTTTAGGGACTGTCCCTGGCTTTTGTAGATGGTCATGGCAAAGCTTACTTTAACCGGGAACTGAAGTCACTTGAACTCAAATGGCAGGTCAGTGGTGACGAGAGGTATAAAAACGTCCTCTCCTTTTTAGCTTTTCCTGTCAGTATTATAGCTTCCAGTACATGTGGCATCATGTTCTTCTTGTGAGCGACTCGTCTCTCATTTTGAGTATGATGTCTCGTTTCTCAAACTCTTGACCGACAATCAGGATGGCTACTTCATCAACTACAGGAGTATTGAATCTTCTTTCATGTTCTCTCTTAGGGGTCGTGTCTGCTTTGATCCTGCCTTTGTACTCGTCAGAAGGCATGTTTTCCAGGGCATTTTTAAATGGCTGTACATACGTGTTGCGCTCATGCAGCATTTCTTGGATAGATAGGACAATGTCATATCTGACACCTTGAATATTGCCACACCTGATAGTAGTCTGCTGTTCATGATTTCCCATGAAGTGGATTTGGAGGAACTTTGCCTGCTCATCTTCCAGTGGTAAGAGGGATCCTGCTTTGTGATAGACTTGACCCTGGACTTTGATTGTTGGTATGTATCGGTGCTCACGAACTACTCTGGTAGCTCCAAAGGATGTCATCTGGAAGCATGAATTGGACTTCAGTATATTTTCCAAGAAGTGTTTTGCCTCTGGTGTTGTTCCCAGCATGAGAGTCTTTAAGGGTTGTCGTGGTTTTTCCAAATTTGGCAGTCGTACTTTCCCATGAGAGCAGCACAGTCCAGCAGATTCTCCTTTATACTTCTTTGCACTGCAGTGTCCACATTTCTTATCCATGTTGCCAATGACAACAGAGGGATACTTTTCATATTCTATCTCATTGTCATAGTTAAATGCTGCTCTTACAAGTGGATGCCACTGTGTATTCTTTCTTAGAATTCTGGATCCCGCAACTCTCTGTCAATTAGCATTCAAACGAATTTTATGCGCTTGATCATTTTCTAGAGAAGGCCTTTCTGCTGTTTGCTATCTGAAAGCATTAAGACGGGATTACCTTTCATAATCTGTTTCCTGTGACCGACTGTCCGCTGTTCGCTCTCTCTGAGCATTAAGACGGGATTCCCTTTCCTGATCTGTTTCCTGTGACCGACAGTCCGTTTTTCACTACAACGGTACAGCAAAGTATATTTTTTTAGCATTAAACTACATATAACATCATCCATCATCACCATCCATCACCACTACATATAACACCACCTATCATCACTACATATAACATCATCCATCATCACTACATATAACACCATCCATCATCACTACATATAACACCATCCATCATCACTACATATAACACCATCCATCATCACTACATATAACACCACCCATCATCACTACATATAACATCATCCATCACCACTACATATAACACCACCCATCATCACTACATATAACAACATCCATCATCACTACATATAACACCATCCATCATCACTACATATAACACCATCCATCATCACTACATATAACACCACCCATCATCACTACATATAACAACATCCATCATCACTACATATAACATCATCCATCATCATCACTACATATAATATCATCCATCATCACTACAGATCGGTAAAGTAGATTCCGAGATTCTCGTGCAGACACACACACACAGACATACTTCTTTGTTTTATATATATATATATATATATATATATATATATATATATATATATATATATATATATATATATATATATATATATATATATATATATAACAAAGAGGAGAACCAGGGAAAACACAAACATCTTGACTAAGTTGGGTTTCTTTAATCACTAACGTTTCGGAAAAAATCATTTTCCATCATCAGAGCCTAGGAAACAAAAAGTTTTGAAAAAGTCAAGATGTTTGTGTTTTCCCTGGTTCTCCTCTTTGTTATATATATATATATATATATATATATATATATATATATATATATATATATATATATATATATATATATATATATATATATATATATATATACATATATATATATATATATATATATATATATATATATATATATATAAATATATTTATATATATATATATATATATATATATATATAATATATATATATATATATATATATATATATATATATATATATATATATATATATATATATATATATATATATATATATATATATATATATATATATATATATATATATGTAATATTCAGAAACTTCAGTGTAATTTCAAACGCTGCGCCATTGGCGATACTGAGTTTTCAAGGTCGTCTGAGAGAAGAGAGCGCTGCTGCACGTAGTGAGAGGTTTTGGAACTAGGCCTATACGATATTGAATGTAGTTTGCCGAATTAATAATGATGCAATTCATGAAGTTAAGGGACTATGATTAAATTTGAAATTATTATAGATCGTTTATCAGTCTGAATAATGTTACTGGTGTCCCAAGAAAGTTCTTAGTCAGGCGGAAAATATGTCACCAAGGCCTAAGCTAACGCCTTGGGAAGACGCAAGGCTGGTTGGTTCTCAGTCACGGGAAAGCGATCAGACCAACAGGACGTCCCTGCGCGTCCGTCCACAGAAATAGTCACGTGGTCTAGTCACCTGTGTTGCCCTATTGCAGTATAACAAGTAAGTCCCATTCGATCTCAGATAGGGGTTAGATAGGGCAGTGATAAAGTTATTAAGAGCTAACAGTGAGTTAATTTCAGGGTTTCCGTCAGAACCCACTTGACTGCGAGAGTGATGACTGCTAGAGATTGACTGCCGTTTGAGACTGTCGTTGATGATTGATGATTAGCGACTGTCGCCGTTGGAACGATCAGTGCAGGCATTCTTACTGGTTAGCGGGGTAGCAAAGGATCTCTTGAGTGAACGAGTGCTCCAGACAACTAAAACGACAAGGGACCAGCATCAGCAGTGGGTGATCAGCTCTTACCGCGTGGGTGCACAACACCACATGTCCTCGGTCAGCTAGAACTATTACCTACTGGCCATAGTTACCTGCTGGCATTCTCTCTTCCTGCCCATGGACGTACTGAGAGTACGCTGAGGCTATCTGAGTAAATTAATGGTCACACACTGAGACCAGGAGTCTAGGGGATACCTAGAGAAACATTTTATCTCCTTTATCACGGGTGTATGTTGAGTTGGGTGAAGCATGGTTCACGGGTATTGGTGGACCCAGTAACATCTCAATAATAGTGATAATATTTTTGTGTGTATTTAATACCATTTTTTCAGTTACTGACATTATCGTGATGTGTGTAGTTTAATATTTCTTAAATAATTTTGATAGTATTGTTTTAAATGTTTGTGTCACTAATTGAAACCAGAGTGATACTGTGATTTGATTCTTTTAATGCATTTAATTTTTCTTTATAATTCCGATCTCAGGTATAACCTTTGTTCCCCAGAGTAGTGTTTAAGTTAGGTTAGGAAGTGTGCATCTGTTGGGGTAATATAATTTTGTTGAGTGCCCTGAAGGCCTATTCAGGGTGGAGTTAATAAGTTCTTATTTTTGTATACCATTTTCTTAGTGCTGGATATAATTTTGCTGAGTGCCCTTAAGGCCTGTTTCATGTGTGCAAGCAACAATTCTTAATACTTGAATTTATTGTTGTCTAATGAGGCATTGTCTGAGTTTCTAATAATTTCAATATCATGTATAACTTTTATTCCCCAGAGTAGTGTTTTTAGTTCAGGTTAAGAGGTGCGCATATTGGTGTAACATTATTTGATTGTGTCTGTAGTGTTGGAGGGAATATAAGTGTCTAAATTTTACAGTGTGTCTCATTCATCCCAGTCACAGACGCTATCTTTCCACGGGTCACGGACAAATCATTTTGTTTAGTAAATTTAAGTGTTATTGTGCTGGTTCGGATTTTTCTCCAGGGGGCGCTTCCACTGTCATTTCCATCTAATAATTAATAAACACCAAGTCAAGTGAGAAATTAAAAGGCCATCAATTTTGGACCGGTTACACACACACACACACACATATATATATATATATATATATATATATATATATATATATATATATATATATATATATATATATATATATATATATATATATATATATATATTATATGCAAGTAAATCACAGTAGTTGCACGTGATCTAGGTATATGCTGATAACCACAAGGAAGGAAGAAAACACAAGTTCCCAAGCGCTTTCGTGTAATTCACATCTTCAGGGGTGAGTACAGACTAAGGAGAAGTACAAAACAAGGTGTATATATATACAGAGGAGGGTGAGATCAGGTCCACAATGGTCAGGTATTAGGTAATGACCCTACTAATCTTTAAATAGCACCGCAACGGTCGGTAGTCAGGTCAGAGGGTAAGGTGACCCAACCTTCTCACCTGGTTACAAATCTTCTTAATTACAAAATGTCCAGTTTGTACATGCCATTACTCAAATTCATGTTGAATGCTTCGGTATGTTTAATGATATTAGATTCTATGATGTTCCTACTATCAATTGAATTACAAGGTAATATTGAGGAGGCATAATACATCATCATCATATCTAAACCAGGCTGCTGAAGATATGTTCATGATGTATTATGTCTCTGGCCATGTAATGAGGACCTAAAAGCTTTCCTGCCACAACTTAACAACTTAGCCCCCTCGATCAAATTCACTGTGGAATTAGAGCAAGACTGTAAATTGCCATTCCTAGACTGTCTGATACACAGAATAGGTAACACTTTTAAGTTCAGTATTTATAGAAAACCTACTAATGTGTGTTCATACATTCATTAATATTCTGCCCACCATAATAGAGTCAAACAGTCAGTATTTTCAACAATGTTTTTACGTGCTTTGAGAATTTGCAGCCCGGAATTCATTGATGATGAATATAAATATATCTATAGTATTGGCTCAAACCTTAAATACTCTAGATCTTTCATAGACAAATGCTTAAACATTACTAAGAAAACTTTTTATAGAACTGACCCCAAGCCCACCCATGACCATAAGAATATCTTAATATTACCATTTCACAAAAATTTCTCACACATTCCTGCACAGCTAAAAACCTGGAACGTCAATGTGGCATTTAAAAACTCATGCACTGTTAAACAAATGTTAATCAAGAACTCCCCCAATAACACAATTGGTTGCATTTATAAAGTTCCTTGCAAGGAATGTAATATGTTTTACTTAGGCCAGACAGGTAAAGATCTTGCAACTAGAATTAAACAACACAAATACAGTGTTAGGACAGGCCAGAATCCAATGCTCTGTTTGTTCATTTGAGGGATAACAAGCATTGCATTGACTGATAATGCCCTCCCTCAATATTACTATGTAAGTCAATTCGACAGTAGGAACACATCATAGAATCTAGTCTTATTAAACATACCGAAGCATTCAACATGAATTTGAGTAACGGCATGTACAAGCTGGACAATTTTGTAATTAAGAAGATTTGTGATCAGGTGAGAAGGCCGGGTCACTTGACCATCTGACCTGACCACCAACCGTTGTGTGCTATTTAAAGATTAGTAGGGTCATTACCTAATTCCTGACCATTGTGGACCTGGTCTCACCCTCCTCTGTATATATACACCTTGATTTGTATTACTCTCTCTAGTCTGTACTCACCCCTGAAGATGTGAATTACACGAAAGCGCTTGGGAACTTCGTGTTTTCTTCTTTCCTTGTGGCTACTAGTACATAATTTAGACCACGCGCACTTCCACAGTGATTTACTTGTATATATATATATATATATATATATATATATATATATATATATATATATATATATATATATATATATATATATATATATATATATATATATATATATATATATATATATATATATATATATATATATATATATATATATATATATATATATATATATACAGTATTACCCCGCCTAACGCGGTTTCACTTAACGCGTTTTCGCATATACGCGGTGCCTTGCAAGAGCTGAACTTTCACTTAACACGGATTTTTTCCGCATATACGCGGTGAGTGTCCGGCTCGAGATGCTATTTTTAGATTTTGCCCACGCGCCACCCGCCTGCCCGCCTGCCTGCCTCTCCCTCCTCCTCCCTCCGCTTGGGCAAGCCGCGCGGTAAGGTTGCGCAGTGTGTGTCTTTGTTGTGTTATCACTGACGTCATATGACGTATCGGACTGTGATTGGCCATGCATCCCTACCCCCTCTGCTGCTAGCTGTAATTGGCTTAAAGTATTATGACGTGACCACCCCGGGGAGGGAGGGAGGGAGGGAGGGAGGGAGGAGAGACGATGCTTGACCTAGCTGCGGCAGTTTGATCCCTCAAGGCCACACCATGTAAACGCGCATCCATTGTTCCGTAAAATGGCTTCCGCCGGACCACCACCGCCCCCAGAGAGAGACCTTTCCTTACCTGGACCCAGCGGCACTAAGCCAAAGAAGATACGACGTTCATTAAGCTACGAGGTGAAGTACCAAATTGTTCAAGATTTGGAGAAAGGAAGACGGCAAGTTGATCTCGCGCGCCAGCATGGCGTCAACGAATCTACGATTCGTACGATCAAGAAGGATGCAGCCAAGATCAAAGAGCACATGAAAATCACAAAGTCTGCAGGTGCTTCATCTATCAGGTATTGCCAGAACAGGGTGCTGGCAAAAGTGGAAAATATGCTGGTGAGTTATTTGGTGCATCAGGCGCGACGCAACATGGCGGTGGACACGCGCTCAGTGCAGGAGTACGCACGTGAGCTATACGCAGCAGTGTCACGTAAACTGGGAATTGCAGAGCCCAAACCCTTCAATGCTTCCTCTGGTTGGCTGCATAGGTTTAAGAAGAGGAACAAGATCACCAACATCAACATTGGTGGTGAGGAAGCGAGTGCTGACCGTGTGGCGGCTAGAGATTTTCCTCCGTTTTTACGTGAGATTATGGAGGAAGGACAGTACAGTGATGACCAGGTGTTTAACATGGACGAATCTGGTCTTTTCTGGAAAAAGTTACCTTCCAAGACCTTCGTTGTCCAGTCTGCCAGCAAGGTAAGGGGTCGGAAGTTGCAGAAGGAACGCATCACCGTCCTGTTTACCACCAATGCCTCCGGTACCTGTAAACCAAAGTTATCGGTGATTCACAGCCCGCAAGCCGCACGCCTACAAGAATATGGACATGAACAAGCTTAATGTCCACTGGCTAACCGCACGTAAGGCGTGGATGTCCTCTTCTCTGTCCCTCTTCTGGTTTGACGACTGTTTTGTTCCTGACGTGAAGAAATTATGCGAGCAACAGAATGTTCCATTCAACATTTTGTTGCTCCTTGACAATGCACCTGGACACTCGCCCCTACTTATGGATCGTCACCCCAACGTAAAAGTGGTCTTCCTTCCTCCCAACACTACGTCATTAATCCAGCCCATGGACCAGGAGTTGATCTGCAATGTGAAAGCTGCGTACTCTGCAAAGAAGTTCAAGCTCCTGAACGACTCTACCAACACCAAGGATGAGTTGCGTAAGCTGGGTGACACCGACAGCGAGAGCAAAAGCGACGAGGACAAGGAACAAGAGGCGGCGACTCAAGAACTTCTCGTCAAACAATTTTGGAAGAAGTTTAACGTTAAACAAGCTGTAGACTTCTTGGTGGAGGCATGGGATCTGCTGACTATTGCTACGATTCGTCACGCATGGAGACATGTGTTGCATGGCATACCAGGTGAGAGGAGGAGTGAACCTGTGACTGGTGAGGTTTAGACTGTTGCAGTAGCAGTGGACCTTGCCAGAGAAGCTGCGCTCAATATTACAGCTGAAGGCTTCTCCGAGACCACCAACGAAGACATCCTGGAGGTGATCAGAGATCCTGAAGTGACTGCCGACGAGATGTTGAAAGAAGAACACGCCAGTGAAGAGGAGGAAGAAGGTGCGTCATTCTCCGAAGAACCTAGTTTAAGTCATAGTGATATTAAGTGTGCCATAGAGTTTGCAGAGAAAATTAAGTCCGTCCTTTCCCGCGACAATGACGATGACCACTATGAAGTCTTCCATACCCGGCTGGTGCAGGCTATGACGAACTGAGTGACAGTGATGGTGATTCACCTAGTAATGGTGATTCACCTGAGGGCCAGTAATCTGCCCTCTGCCTCGGAACCAGCCTCCATCCCCGTATGCCGACCCATCTCTTCTACTACCGTAAGTGTTCCACCTAACTTTTAGTTTCTCTAACTTAACCTTCATTTTTCCTATGTTAACCTTTATTTTTCCTAACCCAACCTCTTCTATATTACTTGTTTTTTCATACCATCATAAAGTTAAGATAAAATTTTTACTACAACATAGTTATGTGTCGTCAAAAAGTGGAGTTTGGGGGTCGGGCTGGTTTCTATTGGAATTAATCCCATATGTTCTGTTGTTCACTTAACGCGGATTTCACTTAACGCGGGACCCTCTGGGTTCTATTGACCGCGTTAAGTGGGGTACAACTGTATATATTATATATATATATATATATATATATATATATATATATATATATATATATATATATATATATATATATATATATATATATATATATATATATATATATATATATATATATATATATGTATATATATATATATATATATATATATAAGTAAATATATAAGTAAATCGCTGTAGGTGCACGTGATCTAGGTATATGCTGATAACCACAAGGAAAGAAGAAAACACGAAGTTCCCAAGCGCTTTCGTGTTAACGAATTACCTTCCATAAGAATCTTCAATTTAGTTAATGAACAAAAATTCAATTAACGAAATCCTTACGAACATCACGTTTTGTTGTGAGCATCAGCTGATGGTCTAGTCTGCCAATTCAGTAATCTGTACTATGTTTACATTCGTTTCCAGTGGAGTAAATATCAAGGAAATTGTGCTCTTTAATATTTGTGCATTTTTATATTAAAAATATTGGTCATTCTAAAATTTAGCCATCCAAGCTCTGTCTACATTAAGTTTTTAACTATTATTTTTGGCTCGATATATGTAACTTTATTCATTTATTGAAACTCATTTACATGCACACACACTGTCTTAAGGGCAAAGCTGTATTGTACATGTAATCAAAATAATGTACAAAATGAATACTAAAATTTTAGTCTGAGGAAAACTATTGTATGTTTACATTCAAATTAATCACTATCAAATAAGAATTCCAGCAATGTAAGTTATATTCTCCTCGGTCACTTCAATGAAATTTTATAAGCATAAAACGAAAACTCAATCTAAAGGACATAAATAAACAAATAAATACTTCACTAGACCTTCGACCCCAACTGTCAAACGTGTCACTGTCACCCCCCCCCATCAACCCTGCCAGGGTTTGGTGGTTATAGGCTTCCAGTTTTTATCTTATATAATTTCACAGACTAAAGTTAGGGGAATATGATTTGCATTGCTAGAATGCTTGCAAGACAGTGAATAATTTGAATATAAACATCATATATTTTGCACAAGAGATAAAAATTTTAGCCTTTTTTAATAAAATTAGTTAGAACTAAAATTTGTATGTGTAATGCAAACTATAGCATGTTTATTTTCAAACTAATCACTATAGTATTATAATAATTCCAGCAATGTTAATTATATTCTCCCAGGTCAGTTTAGTGACATTCTATAAGAGAAAACTTAAAAGTCACTCTTAAGGACAGATAAATAAATAAGCACCTGACCTAGGCATCAACTGTCAAACATACTCCCCCACCCACATCAGCTGATCGCAAGTAAACAGACCATTTCACGTTCCATAATTTTAGCTGTGTTGATTTATGAGTGTTTGTTTTAACATAATACTACAAAAAACAATGTTTTGTTTATTCTAGGAGATGGGCTGAGGTGCATCTGGGTAGACTCTCAGTCTTTTTAGTATTTTGTGTTTCTCTCAAGTACCAAACTAAATTATTCCATTGAAACAACACTTCGATTTAGTGCGAATTCAGTTTAAAGCGACCTCTCTTGGAATGTATCTCGTGTTATATAAACGTTCTACTGTACCAGAAAACTGGGATTCTACAGTATAAAGTAATCTTGTACTGTATTATCCAGTACATATACTCAATGATAAAAAATTGAAATAATTTGCATGATGATCTACCTTCCTTCTTCAAAACCCTTAACCTACACATCTATATAGTACACACTTCACTGACACACAAGGCTTCTCAGCAAGTGTTCTGTATACAATACCACAATACCATACTTCATACCAAACTTACCTGATATTTGACCATGTCAACATTGAAGTATGATGCAGAGGGATTATTTTCAGCTTGTTTTCTCAACAAAGAGGTGAGTGCATTCATATTAAAGTTGAAAACTCCACATTCTGGTGTTGATTGATCATTATCCCTGCAAAAATTATTATAAATTATTATGATGAACACCTTTTCCTATAATCACACAAAATTCAGGCGAGATATAACTCTCTTAATTTTAAACTGTTGATGACTAGTGTGTGTACTAATCTAGAATATACTATTGAAGATCTTAGTTGTTAAAATGCATCAATATATTACTGTTTAACATCATCATCACATACTGATTTAACTATAACTTCCCATTACCAAGTACAGTAATGCTATACAACTTTCTCATACATAAGTAGAATCTTTACTTTAACTTCTAATTACAGTAGGCCCTATTACACAATCTAAATGATGTGATTCTTATCAATAATACAAGTGAATAGATAATTAATTTTTACATCAGTGTCTCTATATCAATACAGTTTCAAAGAAAAAAATCACATTGCACTCCCATAGTAAGGGTCCTAATAATATTAGGTTAGGTTAGGTTACGTATTAGATTGTATTATCTTCCATCAATAATTACAAATTAATCTAAAATAAGTCATAGAGAGTACGCAACAGCTGTCACTGTAGTACAATTAACTCCAGTGATACTGGAATACTGTGTAAATAATCTCTTCATTAGCCAGAATCCCCAGTCCTGGAACTCTTCAATAGCCAGAATGAAAATCAGCCAGTAAAAATTTTCCGAGAAAACTTTCTCTATCCAGGATCCGTATAAAGTTTCCAGAGATGAAAATCAGGCATATTTTCCAGAAAAAGTATGATAAAATCTCTCCAAACCTCTCCATTCTGAGCCTGGGATGATTTCCGAGGATGAAATCATGACCAAATTCCGGAAAAATTCTGTGAAACTCTCTCCAAGCCTTTCTGTTCCTGGGAACAAATATTCCGGGTGTTCCGAGATTGCATCATGCTCCGCTGCATCCCGATATGACAGGCGTGTGGGTGGACTAGCAGACTGGCTAACTTGGGCTGTAGGCTCACATGCTGCCATTGGCTAATGCTGTCATGGAATGCCTGTGACAGGCTGATGCACCTCCCAGCTTATCCCCTCTAAGTTTAGCATCATGATGCACTTAGTTCATAGTCCTCTGCCATTGTACAGTCTCGTTCAAGATTCTTCAAACACTGTTGGAGACAGCTGGCAACTCAAGGCCGTTTGTTTACTATAGTATGCCGCAAAAAATGAGAATAAATGTAAAAGTGATCGGTGACTGGTTACTTAGTTCCCTATTGCTTAATTTACTGGTTGGTCTTTGTTGTTTCATATTATATTACGTACTAGAGTAAACAAATGGCCTTGAGTTGCCAGCTGTCTCCAGCAGTGTTCGAAGAATCTTGAACGAGACTGTACAAGGTCGATTCCTCACTTGCTGCTGCTTTTGCATAAATTTATGATCTGCAGTACTGTATCAGGACCCAATCAACCAAGAATACTGTGTTAAACCAGAGTTAAGACATTCAGTGATTACAGTGTAGTAATTTAATGTGAATTAACATGGTTTGTGTGAGCACTGTGCAGTAAAGCCTCGAATAACGATGGTAATGTGCCCTCCAATATTGCAGTGTAAGGTGAATCATTGTATCATGAATCATTAATGACCATTAAGATAGAGCAATAATAATATGCGTTCCCTAGTGTGACGTTTTCACATATTTTGTGTTACTTTTTAACCCCCCCGAAAAGGAAAAGGAATGAAAAATAAAAACCATATTAATTACCGGTAAATAATGGTTATTAATGCACCTTATTCAATACAAATCAATAATAATATGTAGTCACACAAGAAGAGATGGGACACCATTGGTGTTGTCAGTGTTTACACCCATGACAATGGTTCTCCATCCGAAACTGAAGAAAATAAGACCCTGGTTGTAGGTGTAGTAAAATTATTGTGAAAAAAAAATATATATTTTTTTTAATTAATGATATTTAATGTATGTACAGTAGAAGTAACCAGTGATGGTAAAGAAAAAGAGTGAGACTGATAGCAGAAGGCCAACGTATGTACAGTATGTGTGTATGTATTACGTGCACACTCATGGAAACAGCATTATTTCTCTTATGTACAAAAGATTCATTATTGTTTATTACTGATAATGTCTACTAGATTGAATTAATGTTTGTGCACAAAATGAAAAATCAATTCTTTAATAATATGTAGAATATTAAAACACAAATAAGAGACGAGACGGCATTGTTTTCGTTAGTGTTTACAAAAGGAAACTGAAGAAAATAAGATCCTAGCTATAGTAAAATTAATGTAAAAAATAAAAAGAATATG
>NW_024751743.1:0-17498 GCF_018991925.1 Homarus americanus | reverse complement strand
ATCGGCCTTAACGCCCTTGTCTCAGCGCTATCTCATATATCCAAATTTCACATATTTGAAAGTATTAGATAACCAAAATATCTGGAAAATGTTTAGTTAAAAATACAAATAATAAAAAAAACCGAAAACAGAAAGAAAAAACAATACCTGTGAAAGTGGAAATAAGGAGGAGGCAGAGCAGACGATACACAGGAAGGCAGTAATCATCATCCCCGTGTGAACCTGCCAGAGAAGAACTCCTTCGCCTCACCGTCCACCCACGTACGATCAGCTGAGTGAAGTTGCCTCGTGTTGCAGTAAACTTTATCTGTAAAAGGACAATTTACTTCTACTTTTATTGTTTATCTTACTGTTTATAACTGTTTATTTTCTATTACATAATGTACACTGGCATGGGGAGGTACAGGTTATACCGGATGCAACAAATTCACATTCGTCTTGCAAATATTAAAATGATACCCGGCAATGTATTGTATATAACAAACACGAGCTAAAGTGATGTGTGTCGGTTGCAAAAGAAATATTATCTTTTAAGTCTTTTTTCAGCTTGTTCAGTGTTAACAACATTATAGGTCATATTTCAGTATGCATATACAATGTTTGCTGACGGTTTAATACCTTTCTGTTTACTGATGATGTAAAACCCTCGTTAAAATACTTTAGAGTCGTTTACAAAATATTTGGTGCGTTTTCCGGAGCATTGTATGTTTTTACAGCATGCGAGGCGGCAGGTATGTGGAGTTTTAAGAGCACTTCACGCTATAGCTCAGTTGGCCCCGGATTAGCGAATTACGAACTGAAAATGTTTGGATCGTCATCTGTTTCCTGTGGGCTGTGTCGACATTTTGAGCTACATTAAAGTCCAGCTTATCTGTGCAGCTGTCAAGTTCTTTTTGCCCGACAAATTCTTTGCCTAAGAAGAGCGTATTGTCTGAAGGGGTTCAGTAGTTACTCAATTGTGAAAAAGTGATAGTGAGTCCCATAGACATGGCTGCCAGTTAGACAGTGGATACGGCACACCACATAGCATGTCTTCGGAAAGTAAAGGAGGCCGTGTAGCCAAGACTGCACCAATCGCCTCTACCCCCAATTACAGCTAGGTGGACTGAGAGCGCCCTACCATCATATTTATAATGCCAGGATGGAACACCATATCCTGACACCTCGGAGACTACAGTACTGTGTTCGGGGCGTGTTTGTGGGTCTCTACTGCCGCCTCCCTATCGTTGAGTTGCTCCCCACTTACCGTAACCAGTCGAGGTCACTGTGGGAGGCCATGTACGGTACAGTACAGTACAGAGTCACGCCCCCCTCAACTACGTCCGCACCTCGCCTGCTGAATACAGTATTTGCAAATGTGACCATAAACCCCAACAATTGTAGCAAATTACAAGTCCCGGGATTTGCCCCTGGTATTAACACAGTGACAAGCGTCCCATTCCTGGTAAGTAGCAGGTGGCCGGAGGTAGTGCAATCCTCTCCCAGACTACACGGAGATGAGAGTGTAGGGGTATCGAGATATTAAAGTTGTCTAGCACTCAGGATGGAAGGAAACTCTAATGTGGTTTTCTTGTATAATATATAAGTTATATGATAGACAGTCTGGTGCTGGAGGTGCTGTGTGGTGAGGGGCTGCTTGGTAGAGACGTGCGGTGAGTAGCTTGTTGAAGGAGGTAGATGTGCAGGAGCTTCGTTAGAGAACATGTTGCCTGTTGCTGGCCTCCTGGTTGAATGAAATGTTAACAGCGTGGAGCTTGCTGGAGGAGATGTTGCTTGTTCAGGAAAATGGGCAGAATGAGAGTTGGTTGGTGAGGAAGCTCAGAGAAGGACAAGCTCGCTGGCGGGAGCGAGGACCGCCAGGCAGGCGAGGAGATGCGAGGGGCAGCCAGGCAGCGGCGGAGGAGGAGGTGTTGCTAGTTCAAGAAGAATGGTCTGACTGAATCTCAAGGGAGAGACAGAGCTTATATACCCCGCAGCAGCCGCCATGAGTCATGGTGGGAAAACCCGAGAAGTAGCCGGTGAATAGTTTCGTTGCTAAGATACGGTAACATCTGGGGACAGCTCTCGCCTGGTTGCTAGGGCAGGCGGCACATTGGAATGCGGATACGCTTGGTGGTGGGCTGTTACGCAGTTGTAGTGGAAAATTCCACTACAATACTCCCCCTCCCCTCCAGGCGCGGCGGGATGCTGGATGTTGTCCGGGTTGTGTCCCACACATAACACATACCGGGCAGGTGTATGTACGACTCGACCGCTACGTGTAACAACTCCGTCCAGTGACACAAAACCTGTGGGAGAATTAGGAGGAGAAAGAGGGTTTGGGATTAGAGGAGGTTGTACAAGCAATGGTTGTTGTGCTCCTGCTGCTGCAGGGGCTGCGTCAGGAGGAGGGTCCATGGCAGGAGCAGGTTCAGGTTCTATGACAGGAGGAGGGTCTATGACAGGAGCAGGTTCTATGATAGGAGGGAGGTTTATTACAGGTTCAGGTTCTATGACAGGAGCAGGTTGTACATGAGGGTGAAAAGAGGGTGCCCAGAAATGTCGTGGGTGTGGTGTTGCTGCCGGTGGTAACTGCGGGTGGACTGGTGCAGGCGTAGTTTGTTGATGGTGCTGCTGGGCTGGGGGCCCGACGGGTAAGGTGGCCGGTTTGACTCTGTCTATGCTGACGGTGTCATGTCTGCCATTCCGGATAATTGTCAGGAACTTTGCTGAACGGGTAACCACCTGGAAGGGTCCATCGTAGGGGCGTTGTAGTGGGTTGCGGTGAGCATCATGCCTGACGAAAACATACTCGGCTGTGAGTAGTGCAGGAGGGATGTGTTCAGGGCGCCGAGTAGGCTGGCGTGGAGCAGTAGCTCTGAATGCAGAAACTGCTTGTCGTAGCTTTTGGAGTAAGTCGTGACGAACGGCTGGAGTGGTTTGGTGGGGATCAGGAGGGAGTGAGAAATCCCCGGGTAGCCGAAGGGGCTCGCCTAGTGTCAGATCTGCTGGGCTACAATCCATATCCTCCTTGTGTGACGCACGGATGCCGAGGAGCACTAAGGGAAGCGCATCAGTCCAGCTGTAAGGGTCGTGCTGTGCCTTGAGTGCGTCCTTCAGCTGCCGGTGAAAACGTTCTACCATGCCGTTGGCTTGAGGGTGGTATGCTGTAGTGCGTTGTCTAGACGTGCCGAGGAACTGTAGGAGGTGCTGCCAGAGTTGTGACTCAAACTGTACTCCTCGGTCAGTGATTACGGTTGCTGGGGGGCCAAAACGGGAAACCCAACCGGACATGAAGGCGCGGACAGTAGTCTCTGCTGTAGCGTTGGGCATGGGAATTGCTTCTGTCCACCTGGTGAAACGGTCGATGCAGGTGAAGATGTAGGTGCTACCGTAGGATGATGGTAGAGGTCCCACGATGTCGAGGTGAACTACTTGAAAACGGCCTTTGGGAATAGGAAAAGCTTGTAAGGGGGCCCGTATGTGACGATGTATTTTGGAGGACTGGCAGGCCAGGCACTGGGCAGCCCATTTCTTAGTATCAGACTTGATGCCGGGCCAGACGACACGTTGCGTGAGGAGGCGCTGGGAGGCCCGCACACCCGGGTGGCTGAGACCATGGATGCGGTCGAAAACAGCGCGGCGGTGGACGTGAGGCACGAACGGTCTAGGCTGTCCACAGGATACGTCGCACCACAATTTTATCTTTGTGCCAGGAACAGGGAGTTCTTGGAGTATGAGGCCTGAGGGGGATGTCTTGTATGCTGCCAGGTCTTCGTCTTTCTCTTGAGCCGCGGCTAGCTGCCCATAATCAATGGGTGGAGATGAGGGAAGAATGGTGGATATACAACGAGAGAGGGCGTCGGCGATCTCGTTGTGGCTGCCTTTAATGTGTTGGACGTCGCTGGAGAACTCCGAGATGTAAGCCAAGTGGCGCAGGACACGAGGTGTATGTGACTGGGAAGCTGAAGCGAAGGCGTGGACGAGGGGCTTGTGATCAGTGAAGATGGTGAACTGACGGGCCTCGAGGAAGTGTTGGAAATGTCTGACAGCCAAGTATATGGCCAGGAGTTCTCGATCAAAAGCGCTGTACTTGAGGTGTGGTGGTTGAAGCCGTTGTGAGAAGAAAGCAACGGGCATGAAAATTCCGTTGATCTCCTGCTGTAAGACGGCGCCCACTGCAGTAGAAGAAGCGTCTGTTGTGAGAGTGGTCCGGGCGTTAGGTGCGGGGTGGGCCAGGAGGGTGAGGCGTGTGATGTGCTGTTTGATAGTGGTGAATGCCGTAGTAGCCTCTTGAGTCCACATGAGAGACTTGTGAGACTTCTTTGGGCGTCCCTTGAGAAGGTCGTGTAGGGGGGCTAGGACGGTGGCAGCTTTGTCAATGAAGCGGTGGTAGTAGTTGACTAAACCCAGGAACTCCCGGAGTTTCTTCGCCGTTTCAGGTTTGGGGAACTCCCTAATCGCGGTTATTTTCTGTGGTAGGGGTTGTATGCCACTGGGCGAGACTCTGTGACCGAGGAAATCGATGGCCGAGGTTCCAAAGACGCACTTAGCAGGATGAACTTTCATGTTGTTGTTCTGCAGGCGTTGGAGAAGGAGTTGTAGGTGGTGGTGGTGCTCGGCAGGCGTCGAAGATGCGACGAGGATGTCGTCAATGTAGACGGTGACAAAATCGAGGTCGCGAAGCATATGGTCCATGAACCTCTGGAAAGTCTGTGCTGCATTGCGTAAGCCAAAACTCATGAAAGTGTACTCGAAGAGTCCGAACGGAGTGGTGATGGCTGTCTTCTGGGTATCTGCCGGTGCTACTGGGATCTGGTGGAAGGCACGCTCCAAGTCGATCTTCGAGAAGATAGTCTTGCCATGAAGTTTGTGGTGAAAGTCCTGGACATGCGGAATAGGGTACCTGTCAGGTTTGGTGACGAGATTCAGGGCTCTGTAGTCGCCACACACCCTCCACTCGCCGGGTGTTCGCTTAGGAACCATGTGAAGAGGCGATGCCCAGGGACTCCTTGAAGGGCGAATGATGCCGTCTTGCAGTAGTTTGTTGAATTCTGCTTTTGCTGTGTACAGGAGCTCAGGGCGCAGGCGGCGAGGGCGTGAAAAGACTGGTGGTCCTTTGGTTTCGATGTGGTGGAAAATTCCCGACGTAGGTGGTGGGGGTAGGGAGACTCGGGGTGAGAAAAGCTTCTTGAATTCGTCGAGCAGGGAGGAGAACTCGTTGGAAGGCGCAAGACAGGTGATAGCGTCCGTGTGTCTGGCACGAGAACCCTGGATCTTGCGTGCTGTAGGCTCATGAATGAGGCATAGATGACTTGGTTTGACGCCGAGCTTGTGGAAGGTGAGGAAGTCGAAACCAAGGATGGGTTGAGACACGTCTGCTATCACGAATAACCAACGCAGAGCCTTGGGCAGACCGAGGTCTAAGGCGAGGGTGCGGACGCCGTAGGAGGCGATGGAGGTACCGTTGGCAGCGAACAGGTCATACGAGGGTTGCTTTGACTTGTCTCGTAGTGAGGGAGGGATGAGGCTGACAGATGAACCGGTGTCAATGAGGAACGTCTTGCCGGAGGTGCGGTCGGTGACGCGCAGTAATGAGACGCCTGGAGGGACGGAGGCCGAGGCGTCTACCAGCCTCCGGCGTTGCCGTTTCCCGAATAGGTGCAATAGGGCTCACAGTTTCGAGCATAGCGGCCGAAAGTCTGGTGATACCAGCAGAGGGTAAATTTGTTGTGCTGGGGGTTGGCTGCTGTGTGTCGGAACTTGTAGGGCGTAGTGTGTGAGTCAGGAACCGGCGCAGCAGCGGGTATGGAGGAGCAGAACTGCTCAATGGTGTCCATCCTGCGGTTCAAAATTTGCAACAGGTCCTTGATGTCTTGTGAGGTATTGCTCGGCTGAGGGGTGTTGACCCGGCTTACAAGTTCGATGGTAGGTACTGGTGTGACCGTGGCGGCAAGGGGTGCAGCAGCGCATTCGTTAAAAATTCTATCTGCCGCGGTTGCATATAGTTCCGGTGTCGTAGAGTAATCTACTGCGGACAGGATGTTGCGTACTTCTGTGGGTAGTTTTTGTGCGTGAAGCTGGCGCAGGATAGAGTCGGGGAGTCTGTCCGTGTGACGGGAGTTCAGCCGACACATCTCCTCCCATAGACGTCCCGGGGTTGAGTTCCCGAGGGAGGTAGAGGATAGATCTTGCAGGAGATTGGGGCTGGTCTGTTGATAACACGTCTTCAAGGCAGCCCGCAGGGTAGCGAATTTGTTGTGATCTGGAGGGTTGGAAATGGTTTGTGAGACCCGCGTGGCCACTTCCGTGGGTAAGGCACAAAGCAGGGCGCAATACTTTTGTCCGTCGGTAGCTCGTGAACCGGCGAGGGCTGCTTCCACATGGTCGAGCCAGTCCTCGACGTTGTGGTTGAAAATCGGCAGAGAGATCCGTTCGTCCTCCATCCCGTGTGAGTGCTTATCTCCGGGAGTCACCATTGTAGGGGTATCGAGATATTAATGTTGTCTAGCACTCAGGATGGAAGGAAACTCTAATGTGGTTTTCTTGTATAATATATATAAGTTATATGATAGACAGTCTGGTGCTGGAGGTGCTGTGTGGTGAGGGGCTGCTTGGTAGAGACGTGCGGTGAGTAGCTTGTTGAAGGAGGTAGATGTGCAGGAGCTTCGTTAGAGAAGATGTTGCCTGTTGCTGGCCTCCTGGTTGAATGAAATGTTAACAGCGTGGAGCTTGCTGGAGGAGATGTTGCTTGTTCAGGAAAATGGGCAGAATGAGAGTTGGTTGGTGAGGAAGCTCAGAGAAGGACATGCTCGCTGGCGGGAGCGAGGACCGCCAGGCAGGCGGAGGAGAGGCGAGGGTCGCCAGGCAGCGGCAGAGGAGGAGGTGTTGCTTGTTCAAGAAGATTGGTCAGACTGAATCTCAATGGAGAGACAGAGCTTATATACACCCAGCAGCGCTATGAGTCATGGTGGGAAAACCCGAGAAGTAGCCGGTGAATAGTTTCGTTGCTAAGATACGGTAACATCTGGGGACAGCTCTCGCCTGGTTGCTAGGGCAGGCGGCACATTGGAATGCGGATACGCTTGGTGGTGGGCTGTTACGCAGTTGTAGTGGAAAATTCCACTACAAGAGAGAGCTGGCTGACCATCATGGTAAGGACGCGTCACTATTTGGACCCCAGGGAGGCCATTATCGTAAGTTAAGTGAAAGGCATTTGGAATACTGGACGACTAGACGCTATATGAATTTCTTTACCCTAGTTTTCCCACCGATAATAATGAGTACAAGGGAGGTAGTCTCATCGGCGTTCATCAACACCATAGCCGTCTCAGTTACCTATTGCTCGTACAAGGTTTTTGAATGAAATAGTTTTACTAATATCAGGAACTTTCAAACTACTACAGGAAATAATATATATATATATATATATATATATATATATATATATATATATATATATATATATATATATATATATATATATATATATATATATATATATATATATATATATATATATATATATATATATATATATATGCAAGTAAATCACTGTAGGTTATTCATATTTTTCAGGGTGAGTACAGACTAGTTCGTACTCAATTCCCTGAAGATGTGAATCATAATGAAAGCGCTTTAAACTTTTCATGTGTTTTCTTTCTTTCCTTGTGGTTATCAGTATATATATATATATATATATATATATATATATATATATATATATATATATATATATATATATATATATATATATATATATATATATATATATATATATCATGTAAATCCACAATGAAACGTCTTGATATTTCAGCTTTCGTCTTTATTCAAGACGTCTGAATAAAGACGAAAGCTAAGGTACTCCGTTGTTTCCATTTTCCCCGTGATTTTATCAAGATATATATATATATATATATATATATATATATATATATATATATATATATATATATATATATATATATATATATATATAACAATAATTTATAACAAAAAGTGTTTGTATGACATGCCGGACGAGAGTAATGTATCGCCCCTGCGTTTTTTCGACGAATTTTGCTTTACTAACTGAAAAAATCAATTACGAGCAGCTTGTACAACGATGTGCCGGAAAATGCCATTACGAGAGCAAAAATGGTGTTGCTGGCACTTTGTTCCATTTAGTCAAAGAAGATGACATTGAATGAATTTAATACAATGCGTATGTGGTGAACGAGCCAAGTGAAAATATGACATATTGAGCTACTTAATGAGAGAGAGAGAGAGAGAGAGAGAGAGACGGTTAATAGACTCTAGATGAGAGACAATTCCTCAACCACACCATTAACATAAGAACATAAGAACATAAGAATGGAGGAAACTGCAGCGGATCTATTGGCCCATACTGGGCAGTCCCATTTACACCCAACCCCTATTGCTCATATGAGCATCCAACCTATATTTGAAGCTATTCAGCGTATTCGAGTTAATGATGATATTTGGTAACTTGTTCCATTCATCCACTACTCTGTTTCCAAACCAGTGTTTACCTATTTCACGCCTAAATCTAAATTTGTCTAATTTAAAACCATTGTTATGAGTTCGCTCCTGGTTGGATAGTTTGAGTACCTTTGTAATGTCCTCTTTGTTTAGCCCTGCCTTCCACTTATACACCTCTATCAGGTCGCCCCTCGCTCTACGTCTCTCAAGGGAGTGCAAATTAAGATGCTTTAACCTGTCTCTATACTCAAGGTTCCTAATGCCCGGGATTAGTCTTGTCATTCTCCTCTGAATTCTTTCCAAGGATTCTATATCCATTCTGTAATAGGGTGACCAGAACTGAACTGCGTAATCCAGGTGTGGTCTCACAAGAGCAAGATACAGTTTTCTTAGGATGACCGTCTTGTAATCCAACACCCTTTGTATGAACCCTATACTCTTTATTAGCCTTGTTAATGGCAAAAAACACATTGTTACTTGGCTTAAGGTTCCTACTTATCATTACTTCCCAAATCTCGCAGTCGGATTTCTCTATGGCATCGTTGTTCATCTGGTATCTGGTTTCCCTGTTTACATCTCCTATACTGAGTACTTTACATTTGTCGACGTTGAATTTCATCTGCCATTTTTTAGACCATTCGAAAAATTTGTTTAGATCTTCCTGTAGTTTTGCAGAGTCCTCGTCAGATTTGATAACACGTCCTATTTTAGTGTCACCAGCAAATTTACTTATGTTGCTGTCTATGCCGATATCTATGTCGTTTATGTATATAATAAATAATAATGGTCCAAGTACTGAGCCTTGGGGGTCTCACCAGGACGTTGTTCAATGACTGCGCCGCACGCTCACTCGCTGTTTCTGTCCCAAACCAGCCTAATCCATTTAAGGATGTCACCCTTGATGCCACAGCCACCTTCTAAATTAGCCCTTTGGGGACTTGTCGTGAAGGCTTTGCTAAAAGTCGAGATATACCACATCATAATTGTGCCCCTCGTCCACTGATTCGAAAAACCGATGAAAAGAATGTTAATAGATTAGTTAGGGCAAGAACGTCTTATTGTAGCCATGTCAATCATTGATCAATCGGTGCTTTCTCCAGGTGATTTCGTATAGAGTTTGAAATGATTGCTTCCAGTAATTTGCCTACTATTGATGTTAGACTGATTGGGCGGTAGTTAGAGGATAGTGATCTATCCCACTTCTTGAAAATCGGTATTACATTCGCTATCCTCCACGATTCTGGTACTACACCTGTTTTTAAGGACATGTTAAACAACTTTGCTAAGGGCATACTAAGCTCTTCCTTACATTCCTTTAATACTCTGGCAAATATCTCATCGGGACCAGGTGACTTATTAGGCTTTAGTTTGTCTATTTGCTTACTAACATCGTTACTAGTCAATACTATCTCACTTAATTTGTTTTCTTCACTATCTCTGAATAGAGTCGGTGCCTCGGGTATCATGTTTAGATTTTCGGTGGTGAAAACTGTTGAAAAATATTTATTCAAATTATTGCTCATTTCTCCGTCGTTATCAGTGAGCTCGCCGGAGTCTGACCGTATTGGTTCAATCTTTTCTCGTGTTTTAGTTTGATACATTTGGTAGAATCCTTTGGGGTTTGTCTTCGCCTCCCTTGCTATCCTTACCTCATTATTCCTCTTTGCTTTCCTTATCTCGGTTTTAACTCTACTCGCCAATACCCTATAATAGTCCCGGAGGTGAATTTCGCCACGATTTATCCTTCTACCTATAGCCTTCCTTTGGCCAATGATGTTCTTTAAATAATTATTTATCCATTTAGGGTCATTGTTGTCTGATCTGAGTTTTTTGTATGGTATGTTCTACCTTTGTGCATTAAATAACTTATTATTTAAATTGTCGTGGAACTCGGCAATCTCAGATCTCGTTATCAGGTCGGTGTCAACCATCAGGGTCCCCCCCAAGCGCTACACCCCTTCCTTCAGCTACCTCTTTAAACTGTCAAAGTTTGCCCTTTTGAAATCTGGTACTTTAGTGGAATTTTCCTTAAGTCTGCCCTGAAAATCTAACTGGAATCTAATTTCTTTGTGATCACTGTTTGCAAGTTCGTTCCCTACCGACATTGCTAATAGGGTTTTCTCTGCGTCAGAACCTTCGTCAATATATTATTACCCGTGTGGGTTACCGGTTATATATTGACTTAGGAAACAGTCTGGATAAATCTGAAAAATCCTCTGATTCTGGAGATTACCGTGAGACAGTCCATCTATTTGGCAAGGTTAAGTAGCCTACTATACGAACTTTATTTGTGTAGAAGCCTGTGCATTCATCCCGGATAAATCGCTCATTGACGATAAACATTCTATCCAAATTGTTTCTGTATTCCTCTCAGTTTTTATTTCCTTATTTATTTCACACTTCAGATTATCCCTAACATAGATTGCTACTCCGACTCCTTTCCTGGTCTGCCTATCGGTATGGAACAGTTTGTAACCCGCAATTTGGTATTCGACTGGTAATTCACGTGTGTCTAGGTTGATCCATGTTTCAGTGAATGCAATTATATCGATTTCTTCGGTACATACCAAGGCCTTAATATCATCCATTTTGTTTCTCATACTTCTACTGTTCGCGTAGTATACATTTAAGTTAGTCGTGTTCTGAGTCTTTCCCTTACCGCGTTTAGTTTTAAACTCCCTGTCTAATTTAGTTTTGTCATCATTCCTAACACTATTTCCCTGTAATCTTTCGCCTTGTTTACCCTCTTCCACTGCAGTCTCCTCCACCCCCGTGCTCCTATGTTCTCTTAGCAGTTTAAAGACTTCGATATCTTTTGAACTGCCCCCTCTAGAGCCCCAGCCAGGGTTGCTACTCCATCCCTAGACAGGTGCACCCCATCCCTAGCATAAAGGTCCCTTCTGCCATAGAAGTTGTCCCAGTTGTCAATGAATGGGACTGATATTGACTTGCAATATCTGTCAAGACGGTCGTTAACACCAACTGCCCTTGACAACCATTCACTGCAAACTCTCCTTTTAGGCAGGACACCTCATATGATAGGGATCCCTCCCTTAGTCCTAATACGATCTATGGCTGCCTTGAACTTATCAAGAAGTTCCTCGCTCCTACACCGGCCAATATCATTGCCTCCTGCACTGAGGCAGATAATGGGTTTGTTCCCATTACCAGACAAGATATTGTCCATCCTATCAACTATATCCCCCACCCCAGCACCTGGCAAACACACCCTCATCCTATTTTTGTTTTTACCACAAAAGGCCCTGTCCATGTACCTTACCTGTGAGTCACCAACAATTAAAGTTATTATACCTTCCTTGTCATCCCTGCCCCTGACTGTACTAACGTCCAATTCGTCTATCAAGGGACTGAACGGGTTGGTACACTTAGCTGTTGTTGTCGTTGTTGTCGTATCCTTCGAGTGCTTCTTGACCACCAGCTTGGTCCTCCCTCTACTCACGACTTTCCACTCGTTTGATTTTTCGTCAGACACTGGCTTTACTCGTCCAGCCTCTCCTTTTAACTTCGCCAGCTCTTTCCTTAATTTCAGGTTCTCCAACGTGGCCCTCTCAATTTCTAACTTGGCCCTCGCCAATACTTCAGTGGACCACTCCAGTTTGGTCAACAAACTCTCATACCCAAGACCGCACATATCACTGGCCATATCTGATAATTATCCCTCTGGAGCTAACCCTGCCGTGACCTTTCCCCTTCACAGCGGCCTCCTCCTCCTCTCAGCCCCCTTCACGGCGGCCTCCTCCTCCTCTCAGCCCCCTTCACAGCGGCCTCCTCCTCCTCTCGGCACCCATCACAGCTACCTCCTCCTGCTCCTCCTCTCAGTCCCCTTCACAGCGGCCTCCTCCTCCTCTCAGCCCCCTTCACGGCGGCCTCCTCCTCCTCTCAGCCCCCTTCACAGCGGCCTCCTCCTCCTCTCGGCACCCATCACAGCTACCTCCTCCTGCTCCTCCTCTCAGTCCCCTTCACAGCGGCCTCCTCCTCAGCACCCTCCTTCCTCCTCCTTCTCCTCCTCTCAGCCCCCTTCACAGCCTCCTCCTCCTCTCAGCCCCCCTTCCCCAGCGGCCTCCTCCTCCTCCCTCAGCACCATCGCAGTAGTCTCCTCCTCCTCTCAGCACCATCACGCTGCCTCCTCCCTCCCTCCCTTTACCCTATCCCCACAGCTACCTCCTCCTTCTCCTCCTCTCAGCCCCCCCTTCACAGCAGCCTCCTCCTCCTCTCAGCCCCCTTCCTTGGCCTCTCCTCCCTCCTCTCAGCCCCCTTCCTGGCAGCCTCCTCCTCCTCTCAGCCCCCCTTCACAGCAGCCTCCCTCCCCTCCTCTCCTTTCCATCACAGCCTCCTCCTCCTCCTCCTCCTCCTCAGCACCCATCCACAGTGACCTCCTCCTCCACTCAGCACCCATCACACTTCTCCTCCTTCTCCTCCTCTCCAAGCCCCCTTCACAGCAGCCTCCTCCTCCTCAGCCCCTTCACATCGGCCTCCTCCTCCTCCTCAGCACCCATCCTGTGAGTAGTCTCCTCCTCCTCTCAGCACCCTTCTGGCAGCCTCCTCCTCCCTCAGCACCCATCTGGCTCTGCTCCTCCTCCTCCAGCACCATCCTGTGATGTTTGATTACCTGTACTGATGACTTTCTATTTTTTGCGGGAATTGGCCACCTGGGCACAGGTCAAACAACCCCAGCAGGGCCCCTGCCAGGGCGAAAAAATAAGAACAGAAAGAAATTAAAAATAGGGAAGAAACAGGTTATACTGTGTTAATCTATACCACGATGATGCCGGAAAACCATCTTTTTAAAGTGAGACAGATTGTAAGAGTATGGAAACACAGAAGAAGGCAGAGCATTCCACAGTTTGGCTGTGTGAGGAAAGAAGGAGGTACTATAACGGGTTATTATAGTGTGACCGACATCCACAGAGAAACGGTGGACTCCGCGGGCAAGACGTGTGTTACGAGCCCGCGGCCTTGCCGACGGTACACAGGATGCCAAATCCACCGATCATTGCCCGTTAAAGTACCTGTAAAAGAGAGAGAGAGTGAAGCAACATTGCGGTGAAGAGAAAGGGAAGAGAGGTTGTCGACTAAAGGAGGAGAGTTAATAAGACAAAATGCCTTTGATTCCACCCTATCTAACAGTTGAAGAGCCACCCGAGATATGAGAGCAGTACTCCAAGTTAGGACGAATGAATCCCTTATATACTTGAAGCAACTGCTCAGGAGTGAAGTAGCTACGGCATCTGTACAGCATTCCCAACTTTCGGGAGGCAGCTTTAGCTATGTTAATGATGTGTGATTTCCAGGACATATTGGAAGAAATGGTGAGGCCTAACATATTTATTTCAGAATTTGGCAGAATGATAGCGTCCTGAAATGTAATTGGTGGGAGATCATCTAATTTAGAAAGTGTAATTGGTAAATACTGGGTTTTATTACAATTGAATTTAACCAAGTTTGTACCTCCCTATTTAGAGATGCTGCACAGATCCGCATTGATAGAAGTAATGATATCAGCTCTAGAAACAGATCTAGTATGGGAATTAGGGAGAAGGGAAAAATGTGAAGAAGAGTGAAGAGTAGAATCATCAGCGTAAGAATGGATAGAATTAGTTGTAGTGTGAAGTAAATCATTGATAAAAAGAAGGAACAGAGTAGGTGAAAGAACAGAACCATGTGGGACACCACTATTGGTAGAGAAAGAACGAGAGATCGATACCTTGACAACAACTGCCATGGATCAATTCTCAAGGACGCTAGAGATAAGAAAACAAAGTGAGGCAGAGAAACCATAAGAGGGAAGTTTTGAAAGCAAAGACTTGTGCCATACCCTGTCAAATGCTTTGGAGATGTCGAGGGCCACGACGAAAGTTTCCCCATAAACCATATGTTCGTGTTCTGGGTAATAAGTTCAATATACAGGAGCGAACACAAACACCTGTATAATTTTGTAGGTTCGATTTACTGGATAAGAGATATGTACACAAGGGGAGTAGCGCTCTTCAACCTGTCTGCTTGTCAACTGCTCTATAGGCTGCATATGGCAAGTGATACATTAGCAGCTTCCATATGTCGCCAGGCACATTAATTGAGCATGTGGGACATGGTAATTACATTGCCACACGCTGCTAGCTAGGCTGAATAAATAATATATATAAATGGAGCACATACATAATATACATACAAAATATATAATACAGCATACATAATATACATACACCATAAGAGAGGATGACCAAAGATGGATGCAATAGGAGAGCAGATCACCAGTAGATCTCGCCTGGCGAAAGCCATACTGGTTACCTATATCGAGGACTGATTACCTGTACTGAAGACTGATTACCTGTACTGATGACTGATTACCTGTACTGAGGACTGATCACGTGTACTGAGGACTGATCACGTGTTCTGAGGATTCCTGACTCTCACCTTAAAAAATAATGTGTGAAGATGTGGTGGGAGGTGGAAAGCAAGAAAGGATTCGTGCTGGAACATAATGAGCCGTGTCTTGGCTGAGTGTGGCTTAAATACATATTAATAATCTGAGCAAGATTCACCAGTGTGTTGAGAGTGTTCCTGCGAGAAGGACCCGAGTTAAGAGGACCCGAGTTAAGAGGACCCAAGTTACCAGAGGGACACGAGTTACCAGAAGGTCATAGGGTAAGATTACCCAACCTTCTCAACTGGTTACAAATGTTCTTAATCACAAAATTATCCAGTTTGTACATACCATTACTCAAATTCATGTTGACACATTCGAGTGAAGGACAAAAGCCCCTAGGACTAAAGCCCCTAGGACAAATACCCCTAGGCCAAAAGCCCCCTAGGACAAAAGCCCCCCAAGGAGAAGTAATAAGAAATTTTAAAATAATTATTTAATTTTTTTACAGTTTATGAACACTTCTCGAACCTAACCTAACCTAACATAACCTTACCTAACCTAACCTAACATAACCTTCGGGAATTCTTTTATAGTTATAAAGAAGTATACAAGGAATGTTTATTAAATTTGCAATTACGTATAAGAACATAAGAACATAAGAATGGAGGAAACTGCAGCGGGCCTATTGGCTCATACTGGGCAGTCCCGTTTACACCCAACCCCTATTGCTCATATAAGCATCCAACCTATGTTTGAAGCTATTCAGCGTATTCGAGTTAATGATGATATTTGGTAACTTGTTCCATTCATACACTACTCTGTTTCCAAACCAGTGTTTACCTATTTCGCGCCTAAATCTAAATTTGTCTAATTTAAAACCATTGTTACGAGTTCGCTCCTGGTTGGATAGTTTGTGTACCTTTGTAATGTCTCCTTTGTTTAGCCCTGACTTCCATTATACACCTCTATCAGGTCGCCCCTCATTCTACGTCTCTCGAGGGAGTGCAAATTAAGATGTTTTAACCTGTCTCTGTACTCAAGATTCCTAATGCCCGGGATTAGTCTTGTCCTTCTCCTCTGAATTCTTTCCAAGGATTCTATATCCATTCTGTAATACGGTGACCAGAATTGAACTGCGTAATCCAAGTGAGGTCTCACGAGCGCAAGATATAATTTTAAGATGACCTCACTAGTTTTGTAACTAACACTCCTTTGTATGAATCCAAGTACTTTATTAGCCTTGTTTCGAGGAAATACACATTGTTTACTTGGCTTAAGATTCCTACTTATCATTACTCCTAGATCTCTCTCATAGTCGGATTTCTCAATAACATCGTTGTTCACCTGGTATCTGGTTTCCCTGTTTACATCTCCTATACTGAGTTACTGAGTACTTTACATTTGTCCACAATGAATTTCATCTGCCATTTTTCAGACCATTCGAAAAATTTGTTGAGATCTTCCTGTAGTTTTGCGGAGACCTCGTCAGATTTAATTACACGTCCTATTTTAGTCATCAGCAAATTTACTGATGTTGCTGTCTACGCCGATATCTATGTCGTTTATGTATATAATAAATAATAATGGTCCAAGTACAGGAACCTTGGGGAACTCCACTTGTGACGTTGCTCCAGTGGGACTTAGTGCCGTTAATGCTCACTCGCTGTTTCCTGTCCTGTAACCACGCCCTAATCCATCTAAGGATGTTACCTTTGATGCCATGAGCTTCTACCTTTCTAATTAGTCTTTCGTGGGGGACTCTGTCGAAGGCTTTGCTAAAGTCGAGATATACCACATCATAATTGTGCCCCTCGTCCACGGATTCGAAAACTGATGAAAAGAATGTTAATAGATTAGTTAGACAAGAACTTCTACTTGTGAAGCCATGCTGGGAATCATTGATCAATCGGTGCTTCTCCAGGTGATTTCGAATAGAGTTTGAAATGATTGCTTCCAGTAATTTGCCTACTATTGATGTTAGACTGATTGGGCGGCAGTTAGAGGATAGTGATCTATCCCCCTTCATGAAAATCGGTATTACATTCGCTATCCTCCAGGATTCTGGTACTACACCTGTTTTTAAGGACATGTTAAACAACTTTGCTAAGGGCATACTAAGCTCTTCCTTACATTCCTTTAATACTCTGGCAAATATCTCATCGGGACCAGGTGACTTATTAGGCTTTAGTTTGTCTATTTGCTGACTAACATCGTTACTAGTCACTACTATCTCGCTTAATTTGTTTTCTTCACTATCTCTGAATAGAGTCGGTGCCTCGGGTATCATGTTTAAATTTTCGGTGGTGAAAACTGTTGAAAAATATTTATTCAAATTATTGCTCATTTCTCCGTCGTTATGAGTGAGCTAGCCGGTATCTGACCGTATTGGTCCAATCTTTTCTCGTGTTTTAGTTTGATACATTTGGTAGAATCCTTTTGGGTTTGTCTTCGCCTTCCTTGCTATCCTTACCTCATTATTCCTCTTGGCTTTTCTTATCTCGGTTTTAACCCTACTCGCCAATATCTTATAATAATCCTGGAGGTAAATTTCGCCACGATTTATCCTTCTACCTATAGCCTTCCTTTGGCCAATGTTGTTCTTTAAATAATTATTTATCCATTTAGGGTCATTGTTGTCTGATCTGAGTTT
>NW_024751742.1:0-25850 GCF_018991925.1 Homarus americanus | reverse complement strand
GGTCATTGCGCTGAAGGGGTGCCTGGACCTCACACCCGGGTCATGGTGCTGAGCGGTGCCCGGCCCTCACACCTCGGGTCATCGTGCTGATGGGGTGCCCGGCCCTCAAACCCAGGGTCATGTCACTGAAGGGGTGCCCGGCCGTCACACCCGGGTCATGTCACTAAAAGGGTGTCCGGCCTCACATCCCGGGCCATGGTGCTGATTGGTGCCTGGCCCTCACACCCGGTCATGGTGCTGAAGGGGTGCCCGGCCCTCACACCCCGTTCTCAGCAATGTGGGGTGCCCAGCCCTCACACCCCATTTCATGGCACTGAAAGGGTGCCGGCCCTCACCCCAATTCGTGACACTGAAGGGGTGCCCGGACATCACACCCCGATTCATGGCACTGAAGCGGTTCCCGGCCCTCACACGGTCATGGTGCTGATGGGGTGCCCGGCCCTCACACCCCGATTCTTGGCACTGAATTCGGAACCCGGCCTTAACACCCTGGGTCATGGTGCTGAAGGGGTGCCCAGCCCTCACCCGGTTCGCAGCATTGTAGGGGTGCCTGCCCTCACACCCGTTTCATGGCACTGAAAGGGTGCCTGGCCCTCACACCCGATTCATGACACTGAAGGGGTGCCCGGCCCTCACCCAGGGTCATGGCACTAAAGGGGTGCCAGTTCTCTACACCCGGGTCATGGTCCTGGAGGGTGCCCAGCCCTCACACCCGGGTGATGTCACTGAAAGGACCCCGGCCCTCACACCCCGGTCATGTCACTAAAGGGGTGCACAGCTCTCACACTCCGGGTCATGGCACTAAGGGTGCCTGGCCCTCACACCCCGGATCATGGTGCAGAAGCAGTGCCCGGCCTAAACCCTGGGTCATGGTGCTGATGGGGTGCCCGGCCTCACACCCCAGGTCATGTCACTGAAGGGGTGCCCGGCCGTCACTCCCGGTCATGTCACTAAAGGGTGTCCGCCCTCACATCCCGGGCCATGGTGCTCGATGGTGCCGGCCTTCACCCCGGTTCATGGTGCTGAAGGGTGCCCTGCCCTCACACCCCGATTCATGGTACTGAAAGGGTGCCCGGTCCTCACACCCGGTTCGCAGCACTGTAGTGCCCGGCCCTCACCCCCATTTCATGGCACTGAAGGGGTGCCCGGCCCTCACACCCCGATTCTTGACACTGAAAGGGTGCCCGGCCCTTACCCCGGTTCATGGCACTGAAGGGTGCCCGGCCCTCACATCCCGGGTCATGGTGCTGAAGGGGTGCCCGGCCTCACCCCAGGTCATGTCACTGAGGTGCCCGGCCTCACACGGGTCATGTCACTGAAGGGGTGCCCAGCTCTCACACTCCGGGTCATGGCACTGAAGGGGTGCCCGGCCCTCACACCCCGGGTCATGTCACTGAAGGGGTGCCCGGAACTCACACCCTGGGTCATGGCACTAAGGGGTGCCGGCCCTCACACCCCAAGTCATGGTGCTAGAGGGTGCCAAGTTCTCACACTCCGGGTCATGGCACTGAAGGGGTGCCTGGCCCTCACACCCCGGGTCATGGTGCTGGCGGTGGCCGGCCCTCACACCAGGTCATGGTCCTGATGGGGTGCCCGGCCTTCACACCCCGGGTCATGTCACTGAAGGGTGCCCGGCCGTCACCGGGTCATGTCACTGGGGTGCCCGGCCCTCACCCGGGTCATGGCACTGGGGTGCCTGGCCCTCACACCCCGGGTCATGGTGCTGGAGGGTGCCCGGCCTTAACACCCGGGTCATGTCACTAAAGGGGTGCCCGGCCCTCACACCCGGGTCATGTCACTGAAGGGGTGCACGGCCATGACACCCTGGGTCATGGACCTAAAGGGGTGCCCAGTCCTCACACCCAGGGTCATGGGGTTGAAGCGGTTCCGGCCCTCACACCGGGTCGTGGTGCTGATGGGGTGCCCTCACACCGGTGTGCACTGAATTCGAGCCCGGCCCTAACACCTGGGTCATGGTGCTGAAGGGGTGCCCAGCCCTCACCCCGATTCATTTCACTGAAGGGTGCCGACCCTCACACCCAGGTCATGTGAAGGGGTGCCCGGCCCTCACACGGTTCGCCAGCACTGTAAGGGTGCCGCCCTCACACCCCGTTTCATGGCACTGAAAGGTGCCCGGCCCTCACACCCCGATTCATGACACTGAAGGGGTGCCCGGCCCTCACACCCGGTCATGGCACTAAAAGGTGCCCGGCCGTCACACCCCGAGTCATGGTGCTGGAGGGGTGCCCAGCCCTCACCCGGGTCATGGCACTGAAGGGTGCCCGGCCCTCAAACCCCGGGTCATGTCACTGAAGGGGTGCCCGGCCGTCACACCCCGGGTCATGTCACTAAAAGGGTGTCGGCCCTCACATCCCGGGTCATGGTGTTCGATTGGTGCCGGCCTCACACCCGGGTCATGGTGCTGAAGGGTGCCCGGCCCTCACACCCCGGTTCGCAGCAATGTAGGTTGCCCAGCCCTCACACCCCATTTCATGGCACTGAAAGGGTGCCCGGCCCTCACACCCCGATTCGTGACACTGAAGGGGTGCCCGGACATCACCCCGATTCATGGCACTGAACGGTGCCCGGTCTTCACACCCTTGGTCATGTCACTGAAAGGGTGCCCAGCCCTCACACCCGGGTCATGGCACTGAAGGGGCCGGCCCTCACACCCCGGTCATGGTGCTGAAGGGTGCCCGGCCCTCACACCCGGGTCATGTCACTAAAGGGATGCCCGGCCTCACACCTCGGATCATGTCACTGAAGTGGTGCCCGTCCATCACACCCGGGTCATGGCACTGATGAGGTCCCGGCCCTCACACCCTGCCATGGCATTGAAGGTTTGCCAGGCCCTCACACCCCTGGTCATGTACCTAAGTGGTGCCCGGCCCTCACACCCAGGGTCATAGCACTAAGGGGCCGGGCTCTCATACCCGGGTCATGGTGCTGGAGGGGTGCCTGGCCTTCACACCCCGGGTCATGTCACTGAAAGGGTGCCCGCCCTCACACCCCGGGTCATGTAACTGAAGGGGTGCCCGGCCCTCGCACCCCGGGTCATGGCACTAATGGGGTGCCAGTACTCTATACCCCAGGTCATGGTCCTGGAGGGGTGCCCAGACCTCACACCCCGTGTGATGTCACTGAAAGGGTACCCGGCCCTCACACCCCGGGTCATGTCACTGAAGGGGTGCACAGCTCTCACACTCCGGGTCATGGCACTGAAGGGTGCCTGGCCCTCACACCCCGGATCATGTCACTGAAGGGGTGCCCGGCCGTCACACCCGGGTCATGTCACTAAAAGGGTGTCCGGCCCTCACATCCCGGGCCATGGTGCCCGGCCTCACCGGTTCATGGTGCTGAAGGTGCCCTGCCCTCACACCCGATTCATGGTACTGAAAGGGTGCCCGCCCTCCACCCCGGTTTGCAGCACTGTAGGGGTGCCCAGCCCTCACACCCCATTTCATGGCACTGAAAGGGTGCCCGGTTCACACCCCGGGTCATGTCACTGAAGGGGTTCCCGGCCGTCACACCCCGGGTCATGTCACTGAAGGGGTGCCCGGCCCTCACACCCCGGGCGATGGTGCTGAAGGGGTGCCCGGCCCTTACACCCCGATTCATGGCACTGAAAGGGTGCCCGGCCCTCACACCCCGGTTCGCAGCACTGTAGGGGTGCCCGGCCCTCACACGCCGGGTCATGGTGCTGGAGGGGTGCCCGGCATTCACACTCCGGGCCATGGTTCTGGAGGGGTGTCAGGCCCTGACACATCCGGGTCATGAAACTGAAGGGGTGCCCGGCCCTCACACCCGGGGTAATGGTGCTGGAGGGGTGCCCGGCACTCACACCCCGGGTCATGTCACTGAAAAGGTGCCCGGCTCTCACACCCCGGGTCATGTCACTGAAGGGGTGCCCAGCTCTCACACTCCGGGTCATGGCACTGAAGGGGTGCCTGGCCCTCACATCCCGGGTCATGGTGCTGAAGGGGTGCCCGTCCCTTACACCCGGGGTCATGTGAAGGGGAGCCCGGCCCTCACACCTCGGTTCGTAACAGTGTAGGGATGCCCTGCCCCCACACCTCGTTTCATGTCACTGAAAGGGTGCCCGGTACTCACACCCCAGGTCATGTCTCTGAAGGGGTACCCGGCCCTCACACCCCGGGTCATGGCACTGATGAGGTGCCCGGCCCTCACACCCCTGGCCATGGCACTGGTCATGGGTTGGCGTTCCTGGCCCTCACACCCCTGGGTCGATGCTGATGGGGTGCCCGGCCCTCACACCCCGATTATTGGCACTGAATTCGAGCCCGGCCCTAACACCCTGGGTCATGGTGCTGAAGGGGTGCCCAGCCCTCACACCCCGATTCGTTTCACTGAAGGGGTGCCCGACCCTCACAACCCGATTCATGACACTGAAGGGGTGCCCGTCCTTCACACCCCGGGTCATGGCACTAAAAAGGTGCCCGGCCGTCACACTCCGGGTCATGGTGCTGGAGGGGTGCCCAGCCCTCACACCCCGGGTCATGTCACTGAAAGGGTGCCCGGCCCTCACACCTCGGATCATGTCACGGAAGGGGTGCACAGCTCTCACACTCGGGGTCATGGCACTGAAGGGGTGCCTGGACCTCACACCCCTGGTCATGGTGCTGAAGCGGTGCCCGGCCCTCACACCTCGGGTCATGGTGCTGATGGGGTGCCCGGCCCTCAAACCCCGGGTCATGTCACTAAAGGGGTGCCCGGCCGTCACACCCCGGGTCATGTCACTAAAAGGGTGTCCGGCCCTCACATCCCGGGTCATGGTGCTGAAAGGGTGCCCGGCCTCACACCCCAGTCCGCAGCAATGTAGGGTGCCCAGCCCTCACCCCATTTCATGGCACTGAAAGGGTGCCCGGCCCTCACACCCCGATCGTGACACTGAAGGGTGCCCGGACATCACCCGATTCATGGCACTGAACGGGTGCCCGGTCTTCACACCCTTGGTCATGTCACTGAAGGGTGCCCAGCCCTCACACCCGGGTCATGGCACTGAAGGGGCCGGCCCTCACACCCCGGGTCATGGTGCTGAAGGGGTGTCCGACCCTCACACCCCGGGTCATGTCACTAAAGGAAGCCCGGCCCTCACACCCCGGGTTATGTCAATGAAGTGGTGCCGTCCCTCACACCCGGGTCATGGCACTGATGAGGTGCCCGGCCTCACCCTGGCCATGGCACTGAAGGTTTGCCAGGCCCTCACACCCTGGTCATGTACCTAAAGTGGTGCCCGGCCCTCACCCCGATTCATGACACTGAAGGGGTGCCGGCCTCACACACCCCGGGTCATGGCACTAAAAGGTGCCCGGCCGTCACACAGTCATGGTGCTGGAGGCCCAGCCCTCACACCCGGGTCATGGCACTGAAGGGGTGCCTGGACCTCCACCCGGGTCATGGTGCTGAAGCAGTGCCGGCCCTCACCTCGGGTCATGGTGCTGATGGGGTGCCCGGCCCTCAAACCGGGTCATGTCACTGAAGGGTGCCGGCCGTCACACCCCGAGTCATGTCACTAAAAGGGTGTCCGGCCCTCATCCCGGGCCATGGTGCTCGATTGGTGCCCGGCCCTCACACCACGGGTCATGGTGCTGAAGGGGTGCCAGCCCTCACACCCCGATTCGTGACACTGAAGGTGCCCGGACATCACACCCCGATTCATGGCACTGAACGGGTGCCCGGTCTTCACACCCTTGGTCATGTAACTGAAGGGGTGCCCGGCCCTCACACCCTGGGTCATGTCACTGAAGGAGTGCCCGGCCCTCACACCCCGGGTCATGGCACTAAAGGGTGCCCGGCCGTCACCCGGGTCATGGTGCTGGAGGGTGCCCAGCCCTCATACCCCAGGTCATGTCACTGAAAGTGCCCGGCCCTCACACCGGTTCATGTCACTGAAGGGGTGCACAGCTCTCACTCGGGTCATGGCACTGAAGGGGTGCCTGGACCTCACACCCCGGGTCATGGTGCTGAAGTGGTGCCCGGCCCTCACACCCCGGGTCATGGTGCTGATGGGGTGTCCGGCCCTCACACCCCGGGTCATGTCACTGAAGGGTGCCCAGCCGTCACACCGGGTCATATCACTAAAGGGTGTCGGCTCTCCATCCAGGCCATGGTGCTCGATTGGTACCGGCCCTCACACCCTGGGTCATGGTGCTGAAGGGGTGCCCGGCCCTCCACCCGTTTCATGGCACTGAAAGGGTGCCGACCCTCACACCCCGATTCGTGACACTGAAGGGGTGCCAGCCCTCACACCCGGTCATGGCACTGAAGCGGTTCCCGCCCTCACACCCTGGGTCATGGTGCTGAAGGTGCCCAGCCCTCACACCCCGGTCGCAGCATTGTAGGGGTGCCCGGCCTCAAACCCGTTTCATGGCACTGAAAGGTGCCTGGCCCTCACACCCCATTCATGACACTGAAGGGTGCCCGGCCCTCGCACCCCGGGTCATGGCACTAATGGGATGCCAGTACTCTATACCCCGGGTCATGGTCCTGGAGGGTGCCCAGCCCTCACACCCCGGGTGATGTCACTGAAAGGGTGCCCGCCCTCACACCCCGGTCATGTCACTGAAGGGGTGCACAGCTCTCACACCCGGGTCATGTCACTGAAGGGTGCCCGCCCGTCACACCCCGGGTCATGTCACTAAAGGGTGTCCGGCTCACATCCCGGCCATGGTGCTCGATTGGTGCCCGGCCTCACACCCCGGTTCATGGTGCTGAAGGGGTGCCCTGCCCTCACACCCCGATTCATGGTACTGAGGGTGCCCGGCCTCACACCCCGGTCGCAGCACTGTAGGGGTGCCCGGCCTCACACCCCATTTCATGGCACTGAAAGGGTGCCCGGTCCTCACACCCCGATTCTGACACTGAAAGGGTGCCCGGCCCTCACACCCCGGGTCATGGCACTGAAGGGGTGCCCGGCCCTCAAATCCCGGGTCATGGTGCTGAAGGGGTGCCTGGCCCTCACACCCCGGTCATGTCACTGAAAGGGTGCCCGGCCCTCACACCCCGGCGTGCCCAGCTTTCACACTCCGGGTCATGGCACTGATGGGGTGCCCGGCCCTCACACCCCGGTCATGTCACTAAAGGGGTGCCCGGCCTCACACCCCAATCATGGTGCTGAAGCGGTGCCCGCCCTCACCCCGGGTCATGGTCTTATGGGGGTACCCGGCCTTCACACCCCGGGTCATGTCACTGAAGGGGTGCCCTGCCATGACACCCCGGGTCATGTCACTGAAGGTGCCCGGCCCTCACCCCGGGCCATGTCACTGAAAGGGTGCCCGCCTTTCACACCCCGGTTCATGCCACTAAAGGTGCCCAGCCCTCACACCCCGGGTCATGGCACTGAAGGGTGCACGGCCATGACACCCCGGGTCATGGACCTAGAAGCTCCGGCCCTCACACCCAGGGTCATGGGATTGAAACGTTCCCGGCCCTCACACCCCGGGTCGTGGTGCTGATGGGGTGCCCGCCCTCACACCCCGGATTATTGGCACTGAATTCGAGCCCGGCCCTAACACCCTGGGTCATGGTGCTGAAGGGGTGCCCAGCCCTCACACCCCGATTTATTTCACTGAAGGGGTGCCCGACAATCACACCCTAGGTCATGTGAAGGGGTGCCCGGCCCTCACACCCCGGTTCCGCGCACTGTAGGTGCCCGGCCCTCACACCCCGTTTCATGGCACTGAAAGGGTGCCCGCCCTCACACCTCGATTCATGACACTGAAGGGGTGCCCGGCCGTCACACCCGTCATGGCACAAAAGGTGCCCGGCCGTCACACCCCAGGTCATGGTGCTGGAGGGGTGCCCAGCCTCACGGTTTGTGCCGCCCTCACACCCCGGTCATGTCACTGAAGGGGTGCACAGCTCTCACACTCCGGGTCATGGCACTGAAGGGGCCTGGACCTCACACCGGGTCATGGTGCTGAAGCGGTGCCCGTCCTCACACCTCGGGTCATGGTGCTGATGGGGTCGCCCTCAAACCCCGGTCATGTCACTGAAGGGGTGCCCGCCGTCACACCCCGGGTCATGTCACCAAAATGGTGTCCGGCCCTCCCGGGTCATGGTGCTGAAGGATGCCCGCCCTCACACCCAGTTCGCAGCAATGTAGGCACGCCATGACACCCCGGTCATGGACCCTAAATGGGTGCCCGCCCTCACACCCGGTCATGGGGTTGAAGCGGTTCCCGGCCCTCACACCCCGGGTCGTGGTGCTGATGGGGTGCCCGGCCCTCACACCCCGATTATTGGCACTGAATTCGAGCCCGGCCCTAACACCCTGGGTCATGGTGCTGAAGGGGTGCCCAGCCCTCACACCCCGATTCATTTCACTGAAGTGGTGCCCGACCCTCACACCACAGGTCATGTGAAGGGGTGCCCGGCCCTCACACTTCGGTTCGCAGCACTGTAGAGGTGCCCGGCCCTCACACCCCGTTTCATGGCACTGAAAGGGTGCCCGGCCCTCACACCCCGATTCATGACACTGAAGGGGTGCCCGGCCCTCACACCCCGGGTCATGGCACTAAAAAGGTGCCCGGCCGTCACACCCCGGGTCATGGTGCTGGAGGGGTGCCCAGCCCTCACACTCCGGGTCATGTCACTGAAAGGGTGCCCGGCCCTCACACCCCTGGTCATGTCACTGAAGGGGTGCACAGCTCTCACACTCCGGGTCATGGCACTGAAGGGGTGCCTGGACCTCACACCCCGGGTCATGGTGCTGAAGCGGTGCCCGGCCCTCACACCTCGGGACATGGTGCTGATGGGGTGCCCGGCCCTCAAACCCCGGGTCATGTCACTGAAGGGGTGCCCCGCCGTCACACCCCGGGTCATGTCACTAAAATGGTGTCCGGCCCTCACATCCCGGGTCATGGTGCTGAAGGGGTGCCCGGCCCTCACACCCGGGTTCGCAGCAATGTAGGGGTGCCCAGCCCTCACACCCCATTTCATGGCACTGAAAGGGTGCCCGGCCCTCACACCCCGATTCGTGACACTGAAGGGGTGCCCGGACATCACACCCCGATTCATGGCACTGAACGGGTGCCCGGTCTTCACACCCTTGGTCATGTTCACTGAAAGGGGTGCCGAGCTCCTCACACCCCTGGCCATGGCACTGAACGGGTGCCCGGCCCTCACACCCCGGGTCATGGTGCTGAAGGAGTGCCCGGCCCACACACCCCGGGTCATGTCACTAAAGGGGTGCCCGGCACTCACACCCCGGGTCATGTCACTAAAGTGGTGCCCGGCCCTCACACCCTTGGCCATGGCACTGATGAGGTGCCCGGCCCTCACACCCCTGGCCATGGCACTGAAGGTTTGCCCGGCCCTCACACCCCTGGTCATGTACCTAAAGTGGTGACCGGCCCTCACACCCCGGGTCATAGCACTAAAGGGGTGCCTGGCCCTCATACCCCGGGTCATGGTGCTGGAGGGGTGCCCGGCCTTCACACCCCGGGTCATGTCACTGAAAGGGTGCCCGGCCCTCACACCCCCGGTTCGCAGCACTGTAGGGGTGCCCGGCCCTCACACCCCGGGTCATGGCACTGAAGGGGTGCCTGGCCCTCACACCCCGGGTCATGTCACTGAAGGGGTGCCCGGCCGTCACACCCCAGGTCATGTCACTGAAAGGGTGTCCGGCCCTCACATCCCGGGCCATGGTGCTCGATTGGTGCCCGGCACTCATACCACGGGTAATGGTGCTGAAGGGGTGCCCGGCCCTCACACCCCGATTCATGGCATTGAAAGGGTGCCCGGCCCTCACACCCCGGTTTGCAGCACTGTCGGGGTGCCCGGCCCTCACACCCCATTTCATGGCACTGAAAGGGTGCCCGGCCCTCACACCCCGATTCGTGACACTGAAGGAGTGCCCGGCCCTCACACCCCGGGTCATAGTCCTGAAAGGGTGCCCGGCCCTCACACCCCGTGTCATGTGAAGGGGTGCCCGGCCCTCACACGCCGGGCCATGGTGCTGGAGGGGTGCCCGGGCCTCACAACCCGGGCCATGGTGCTGGAGGGGTGCCCGGCCCAAACATACCGGGTCATGGAGCTGAAGGGGTGCCCGGCCATCACACACCGAATCATGGCACTGAACGGGTGCCCGGCCCTCACACCACCGGGCCATGTACCTAAAGTGGTGCCCGGCCCTCACACCCCGATTCATGGCACTGAAAGGCCCGGCCCTCACACCACGGGCCATGGTGCTGAAGGGGTGTCAGGCCATGACACACCATGGTCATGACACTGAAGGGGTGCCCGGCCCTCACACCCCAGGCAATGGTGCTGAGGGGTGCACTTCCCTCACACCCCGGGTAATGTCACTGAAAGGGTGCCCGGCCCTCACACCCCGCCATGGTGCTGGAGGTGCCCGACCCCCACACTGCCATGGTGCTGGAGGGGTGTCAGGCCCCGACACACCATGGTCATGTCACTGAAGGGGTGCCAGCCTCCTCCCCGGGTCATGGCACTGAAGGGGAGCCAGCCCTCACACCCCGGGTCATGGTGCTGAAGGGGTGCCCGCCCTCACACCGGGTCATGTCACTAAAGGGCTGCCCGGCCCTCACACCCCGGGTCATGTCACTGATGTTGTGCCCGGCCCTCACCCGGGTCATGGCACTGAAGGTTTGCCCGGCCCTCACACCCCTGGTCATGTACCCAAAGTGGTGCCCGGCCCTCACACCCCGGGTCATAGCACTAAAGAGGTGCCCGGCCCTCACACCCCAAGTCATGGTGCTGGAGGTGCCCAGCTCACACTCCGGTCCTGGCACTGCAGGGTGCCTGGCCCTTACACCCCGGGTCATGGTGCTGAGGGGTGCCCGGCCCTCACACCCAGGGTCATGTCACTGAAAGGGTGCCCGCCCTCACACCCTGGGTCATGAAACTGAAGGGGTGCACAGTTGTCACACCGGGTCATGGCACTGAAGGGGTGTCTGGCCCTCACACCCCGGGCGATGGTGCTGGATTGGTGCCCGTCCCTCACACCCCGGGTCATGTCACTGAAGGGGTGCACAGTTCTCACACCTGGTCATAGCACTGAAGGGGTGCCTGCCCTCACACCCCGGGCGATGGTGATGAAGGTTTGCTCGGCCCTCACACCCTGATTCATGGCACTGAAAGGGTGCCCGCCATCACACCACGGGTCATGGTGCTGGAGGTGTCAGGCCCTGACACACCTGGGTCATGACACTGAAGGGGTGCGGCCTCACACCCCAGGCCATGATGCTGGAGGTGCCCGTTCCTCACACCCTGGGTCATGTCACTGAAAGGTGCCCGGCCCTCATACTCAGGTCATGTCACTGAAGAGTGCCCAGCTCTCACACTCCGGTCATGGTGCTGAAGGGTGCCCGGCCCTTACCCCCAGGTCTTGTGAAGGTGCCCGGCCCTCACACCCCGTTTCCTAACACTGAAGGGTGCCATGCCCCCCACCCCGTTCATGGCACTGAAGGGGTGCCCGACCTACCCAGTTCATGTCACTTATGGGGTGCCCGGCCTCACACCGGGTAATGGTGCTGTAGGGTGCCCGGCCTGACACCCCGGGTCATGTGAGAGGTGCCCGGCCCACACCCTGGTTCAAAGCACTTTATGGGTGCCTTGCACTCACCTCCGTTTCATGGCATAGGGGTGCCCGGCCCTCACACCCAGGTTCATGACACTGAAAGGGTGCCCGGCCTCACACCGGTCATGTCACTGAAGGTGCCCAGCCCCCACACCCAGGTCATGGCACTGAAGGACCTCATCGGTCAGAAGGTGCCGTGCCCTCCACCCCGGGTCTTGGTGCTGAAGGATGCCCGTCCCTCACACCCCGGTCATGACACTGAAGGGTGCGTGGCCCTCACACCCCGATCATGGTGCTGGAGGGTGCCCGGCCTCCACACACCCGGGTCATGTCACTGAAAGGGTGCAGCCCTCACACCCTGGGTCATGTCACTGGGGTGCCCAGCCCTCACACCCCGGTTCATGTCACTGAAGGGGTGCACAGCCATGACACCCCGGGTCATGTCACTGAAAAGAAACCCGCCCTCACATACCGGGTCATGGAGCTGAAGGGTCCCCAGGACATCACCCCCGATTCATGGCACTGAACGGGTGCAGTCCTCACACCCTGGTCATGGCACTGATGGGGTGCCGGCCCTCACACCCTGGTCATGTACCTAAGTGTTGCCCGGCCCTCACACCCCGAGTCATAGCACTAAAGGGTGCCCGGCCCTCATACCCCGGGTCATGGTGCTGGAGGGGTGCCGTCTTCACCCCGGGTCATGTCACTGAAGGGTGCCCGGCCCTCACATCCCGGGTCATGTCACTGAAAGTGTCCGGCCCTCACACCCCGGATCATGTCACTGAAAGGTGCCCGGCCCTCACACCCTCGGGTCATGTTACTGAAAGGGTGCCCGCCCCTCACATACCGGGTCATGGAGCTGAAGGGGTGCTTGGCCTCACACACCGGGTCATGGTGCTGGAGGTTGCCCGGCCCTCACACACCCGGGTCATGTCACTGAAGGGTGCCTGGCCCTCACACCCTGGGTCATGTCACTGAAAGGGTGCCCGGCCTCTCACCCCGGTTCATGTCACTTAAGGGTGCACGGCCATGACACCCCGGGTCATGTCACTGAAAGGGAACCCGCCCTCATATACCGGGTCATGGAGCTGAAGGGGTCCCCGGACATCACACCCCGATTCATGGCACTGAACAGGTGCCCGGTCCTCACACCCTTGGTCATGGCACTGATGAGGTGCCCGGCCCTCACACCCTGGCCATGGCACTGAAGGTTTGCCCGGCCCTCACCCCTGGTCAGTAGCCTAAAGTGTTGCCCAGCCCTCACAACCCGAGTCATGGCACTAAAGGGTGCCCGGCCCTCATACCCGGGTCATGGTGCTGGAGGGTGCCCGGCCTTCACACCCCGGTCATGTCACTTAAGGGGTGCCCGGCCCTCACATCCCGGGTCATGTCACTGAAAGGGTGCCAGCCCTCACACCCCGGGTCATGTCACTGAAGGGGTGCCCGGCCCTCACACCCCGGGTCATGGCACTGAAGGGTGCCTGGCCCTCCTGGGTCATGGGGCTGGAGGGGTGCCCGGCCTTCACACCCCGGTCATGTCACTAAAGGGGTGCAGCCCTCACACCCAGTTCATGTCACTGAAGGGTGCACAGCCATGACACCCAGGTCATGGACCTAAAGGGGTGCCCGGCCCTCACATCCCAGGTCATGGCACTAAAGGGGGTGCCCGGCCTCACCCCGGTTCATGTCACTGAAGGGGTGCACGGCCATGACACCCCGGGTCATGGACCTAAAGTGCCCGGCCCTCACATCCCAGGTCATGGCACTGAAGGGTGCCTGGCCCTCACACACCGGGTCATGGGGCTGGAGGGGTGCCCGGCCTTCACACCCCGGGTCATGTCACTAAAGGGGTGCGCCCTCACACGGTTCATGTCACTGAAGGGTGCACGGCCATGACACCCGGGTCATGGACCTAAAGGGTGCCCAGCCCTCACATCCCAGGTCATGGCACTAAAGGGGTGCGGCCGTCACACCCGGGTCATGGTGCTGGAGGGTGCCCGGCCCTCACACCCCGGATCATGTCACTGAAAGGGTGCCCGGCCCTCACACCCCGGGTCATGTCACTGAAGGGATGCACAGTTCTCACACTCCTGGTCATGGCACTGAAGGTGCCTGGCCCTACACCCCGGGCGATGGTGCTGAAGGTTTGCCCGGCCCTCACCCCTGGTCATGTACTGAGTGGTGCTCGGCCTCCACCTGATTCATGGCACTGAAAGGGTGCCCGGCCATCACCCCGGGCCATGGTGCTGGAGGTGTCAGGCCCTCACATCCCGGGTCATGGTGCTGAAGGGGTGCCCGGCCTCACACGGGTCATGTCCTGAAAGGGTGCCCGGCCCTCACACCCGGGTCATGTCACTGAAGGGGTGCCCAGCTCTCACACTCCGGTTCATGGCACTGAAGGGGTGCCCGGCCCACTCCCAGGTCATGTCACTGAAGGGTTCCCGGAACTCACACCCGGTCATGGCACTAAAGGGGTGCCCGGCCCTCACACCCAAGTCATGGTGCTGGAGGGTGCCAGACTCTCACACTCGGGTCATGGCACTGAAGGGGTGCCTGGCCCTCACACCCAGGTCATGGTGCTGAAGCGGTGCCCGGCCCTCACACCCGGGTCATGGTCTTGATGGGGTGCCTGGCCTTCACACCCGGGTCATGTCACTGAAGGGTGCCGGCCGTCACACCCCGGGTATTGTCACTGAAGGGTGCCCGGCCCTCACACCCCGGGTCATGTCACTGAAAGGGTGTCCGGCCTTCACACCCCGGTTCATGCCACTAAAGGGGTGCATAGCTCTCACACCCAGGGTCATGGGATTGAAGCGGTTCCCAGCCCTCACACGGGTCGTGGTGCTGATGGGTGCCAGCCCTCACCCCGGTTTGGCACTGAATTCAGGCCCGGCCCACCCTGGGTCATGGTGCTGAAGGGTGCCCAGCCCTCACCCCGATTCATTTCACTGAAGGGTGCCGACCCTCACACCTAGGTCATGTCACTGAAAGGGTGCCCGGCCGTCACACCCGGGTAATGTCACTGAAGGGGTGCCCGGCCTCACACCCCGGGTCATGTCCTGAAAGGGTGCCCGGCCTTCACACCCCGGTTCATGCCACTAAAGGGGTGCCCAGCCCTCACACGTCATGTCACTGAAAGGTGCCCGGCCCTCACACCCAGGTCATGTCACTGAAGGGGTGCACAGCTCTCACACTCCGGGTCATGGTGCTGAAGCGGTGCCGCCCTCACCTCGGGTCAGTGCTGATGGGGTGCCCGGCCTCAAACCCCGGATCATGTCACTGAAGGGGTGCCCAGCTGTCACACCCCGGGTCATGTCACTAAAGGGTGTCCGGCCCTCACATCCCGGGTCATGGTGCTGAAGGGGTGCCCGACCCTCACACCCCGGGTCATGTCACTGAAGTGGTGCCCGTCCCTCACACCCCGGGTCAAGGCACTGATGAGGTGCCCGGCCCTCACACCTCTGGCCATGGCACTGAAGGTTTGCCAGGCCCTCACACCCTGGTCATGTACCTAAAGTGGTGCCCGGCCCTAACACCCCGGGTCATAGCACTAAAGGGTGCCGGCCCTCATACCCCGGGTCATGGTGCTGGAGGTGCCCGGCCTTCACACCCCATGTCACTGGGTGCGGCCCTCACACCGGGTCATGTCACTGAAGGGTGCCCAGCCCTCACACGGGTCATGTCACTGAAGGGTGCATAGCTCTCACACTCGGGTCATGTCACTGAAGGAGTGCCCGCCCTCACACCCCGGGTCATGGCACTAAAGGGGTTTCCCGGCCGTCACCCCGGGTCATGGTGCTGGAGGGTGCCCAGCCCTCACACCCCGGGTCATGTCACTGAAAGGGTGCCCGGCCCTCACCCCGGTTCATGTCACTGAAGGGGTGCATAGCTCTCACACTCCGGGTCATGGCACGGGGTGCCTGGACCTCACCCCGGGTCATGGCACTGAAGCGGTGCCCGGCCCTCACACCCAGGTCATGGCACTAAAGGGTGCCCGGCCCTAACACCCAAGTCATGGTGCTAGAGGGTGCCCAGCTCACACTCAGGTCATGGCACTGAAGGGGTGCCCGGCCCTCCCACCCTGGTCATGGTGTCAGGCCCTGATACACCATGGTCATGTCACTGAAGGGTGCCTAGCCCTCCTCCCCTGAGTCATAGCACTGAAGGGCCAGCCCTCCCACCCCGGGTCATGGTGTATGCTGAAGGGGTTGCCCCGGCCCTCCCACACCCAGGTCATGTCACTAAGGGCTGCCAGCCCTCATCCCAGGACATGTCACTGATGTTGTGCCGGCCCTCACACCCAGGTCATGGCACTGAAGGTTGCCCGGCCCTCACCCCTGGTCATGTACCTAATGTGGTGCCCGGCCTCACCCCAAGTCATGGTGCTGGAGGGGTGCCCAGCTCTCCTACTCACGGGTCCTAGCACTGCAGGGGTGCCTGGCCCCACGCCACCCCCCAGGTCATGGTGCTGGAGGGGTGCCAGCCTCACAGGATCATGTCACTGAAAGGATGCCCGGCCCTCACACCTGGGTCATGTGAAGGGGTGCACAGTTCTCACACTCCGGATCCTTGCACTGAAGGGGTGCCTGGCCCCACCCGGGTGCAGTGCTGACGCGGTGCCCAGCCTCACCCGGGTCATGGTGCTGATGGGGTGCCCGGCCCTCACGGAGTCATGTCACTGAAGGGTGCCCGGCCGTCACCCAGGTCATGTCGTGAAGGGGTGTCAGCCCTCACACCCCAGAGCCATGGTGCTGAAGGGGTGCACAGCCCTCACACCCAGGGTCATGTCACTGAAGGGGTGCCCGGCCCTCACACCCAGGTCTCATGTCAATGAAGTGGTGCCCGGCCTCACACCCAGGCCATGGTGCTGGAGGGTGCCGGCCCTCACACCGGGTCATGTCACTGAAAGGGTGCCGCCCTCACATACTGGTCATGGAGCTGAAAGGGGTCCCCAGGACACATCCGCGATTCGCTGGCACTGAACAGGTGCCAGGGTCCTCCCACACCGCAGTGCCATGGCACTGATGAGGTGCCCGGCCCTCCACCCCTGGTATGTCACCCTAAGTGTTGCCCGGCCCTCACACCCAGTCATACCACTAAAGTGCCCGGCCCTCATACCCAGGTCATGGTGCTGGAGGGGGTGCCATTCCCACCCCAGGTCATGTCACTGAAGGGGTGCCAGCCCTCATCCCGGGTCATGTCTATGAAGGTGCCCACGGCCCCCTCACACCCTGGGTCATGTCACTGAAGGGTGCCCGGCCCTGCAGGTCGCCCAGCACTGAAGGGTGCCTGGCCTCACACACCAGGTCATGGGGCTGGAGGGGGTGCCAGCATCACACACCCTGTCATAAGGGTGCCCAGCCTCACCCGGTTCATGTCACTGAAGGGGTGCACGACCCTGTTTACCGGGTCATGGACCTAAAGGAGTGAGCAGCCCTCTCATCCCAAGTCCTTGAGCACTAAGGGGGTGCCCGGCCGTGCACGAATCATGGTGCTGGAGAAGTGCCCGGCCTCACACCCTGGATCATGTCACTGAAGAGGGTGCCCGGCCCTCACGGGTCATGTCACTGAAGGGATGCTGATTCTCACACTCTGGTCATGGCACTGAGGGTGCCTGGCCCTCACACCCCAGGCGATGGTGCTGAAGGTTTTGCCCGGCCCTCACCCTGGTCATGTGCTGAGGTGGTGCCCGACCTCACACCCGGGCCATGGTGCTAATTTGCGGCCTGACACACCTGGGTCATGACACTGAAGGGGTGCCCGGCCTCACACCCCCAGGCCCATGGTGCTGGAGGGGTGCCGTTCTCACGGGTCCATGTCACTGAAAGGGTGCCCGCCCTCATACTTGGTCATTTCACTGAAAGGGTGCCCAGCTCTCCTCCAGGTCCTTAGCACTGAAAGGGTGCCTGGCCCTCACACAGGTCGTGTGATGAAGGGTGCCTTCCACCCCAGGTCTTGTGAAGGGGTGCAGCCTCACACTCCGTTCCCCTAACTTTGTGTGGGGTGCCCATGCCCCCACACCCCGTTTCATGGCACTGAAGGTGCTGACCCTATTTACCCAGTTCATGTCAAAACATAGGGTGCCCGGCCCTCACACACCCCGGGTAATGGTGCTGTAGGGGTGCCAGTAACACCCCGGGTCATGTGAAGAATTGCCCTTCCACCCCTGGTTCAAAGCTTGCTGTATGGGTGCCGTGCCTCCTACTCACGTTCACTTGCTCAGGGGTGCCCCAGCCCTCACACAGGTTCATGACACTGAAAGGGTGCCCCACGGCCCTCACAGATCATGTCACTGAAAAGGGTGCCTGGCCTCCTCTGGGTCATGGCACTGAAGAGCCGGACCTCATCCCGGGTCATAGCAATGAAGGGGTGCCGGGCCCTCACACCCCAGGTCTTGGTGCTGAAGGATGCCCGTCCCTCACCCGGGTCATGACTTGAAGGGGTGCGTGGCCCCTCACCCCGGGTCATGGTGCTGGAGAATTACCCAGCCCCTCCACACACCAGGTCATCCTCACTGAAATTCCGCCTCACATACAGGTCATGGGCACAGAAGGGGCCCCTGGACATCACACACCGATTCATGGCACTGAACGGTGCCCGGTCCTGACACCCCCTTGGTCATGTCACTGAAGGGGTGCCCAGCTTTCACAGGACATGGCACTGAAGAGCCAGCCTCCACGGGTCATGTCACTGAGAAAGGGGTGCCCGGCCCTCACGGTCATGTCAGTAAAGTGGTGCCCGCCCTCACCAGGTCATGGTGCTGGAGGTGCCCGGCCCTCACCCGGGTCAACTCACTGAAAGGTGCCCGGCCTCACACCCAGGTCATGTCACTGAAAGGGTGCCGCCCTCACATAACGGGTCATGGGCTGAAGGTGTCTGGACATCACACGATTCATGGCACTGAACAGCTGCCCAGTCCTCACACCCCTTGGTCATGGCACTGAAGGGGGTGCCTGGACCTCCACACCCAGGTCATAGCACTGAAAGCGGTGCGGCCTCTACACTGGTCATAGCACAAAGGGTGCCCAGCCCTCACACACCCCAAGTCATGGTGCTAGGGGTGCCCAGCTCTCACACTCCAGGTCCTTAGCACTGAAGGGGTGCCAGCCTCCCACCCCTGGTCATGGCACTAAAGTGGTGCATGACCCTCACACCCAGGTAATGTCACTGAAAGGTGCCAGCCCTCACACCCAGGCCATGGTGCTGGAGGGTGCCCGACCCTCATACGGGTCATGTACCTAAGTGGGCGCAGCCCTCACACCGATTCATGGCACTGAAAGGGTGCCGGCTCTCCCACCACGGGCCCATGGTGCTGGAGGGGTGTCAGGCCCTGAAACACCATGGTCATGTCACTGAAGGGGTGCCTAGCCCTCCCTCCCTGGGTCATGGCACTGAAGGGCCAGCCCTCACACCCCGGGTCATGGTGCTGAAGAGTGCCCAGCCCTCACACCCGGGTCATGTCGCAAAGGCTGCCCGGCCCTCACACCCCGGGTCATGTCACTGATGTTGCCGGCCCTCCACAGGTCATGGCACTGAAGGTTTGCCCGGCCCTCCACACCCCTGGTCATGCCACCCTAATGTGGTGCCCGGCCTCACCCCAAGTCATGGTGCTGGAGGGGTGCCCAGCTCTCACCCGGGTCCTGGCACTGCAGGGTGCCTGGCCCTTACACCCAGGTCTCATAGTGCTGGAGGTGCAGCTCACCCAGGGTCATGTCCTGAAAGGATGCCAGCCCTCACCTGGGTCATGAAACTGAAAGGGGTGCTGATTTCCTGCACTCAGGATCTCGCCGCTGAAGGGTGCCTGGCCCTCACACAGGTCATGTGGTGCTGACATGGTGCCCTTCCCTCACACACCCCCGGGTCATGGTGCTGATGGGGTGCAACCCTCACACCCCAGGTCATGTCACTGAAGGGTGCCCGGCCGTCACAGGTCGCCATGTCATTTGAAAAGTGTCAGCCCTCACACCCCAGGCCATAGTGCTGAAGGGTGCACAGCCCTCCACCAGGTCACATGTCACTGAAGGGGTGCCCGGCCCTACACCCCAGGTCGCCTGTCAATGATGGTGCCCAGCCCTCACACCCCAGGTCATGGTGCTGGAGGGTGCCCAGCCCCTCACACCCCGGGTCATGTCACTGAAAGGGTGCCCAGCCTCACACCCAGGTCATGTCACTGAAAAGGGTGCCCGCCCTCACATGCGGGTCTCATGGGCAGAAGGGGGTCCCCAGGACATCACACACCCCCGATTCATGGCACTTCAGACAGGTGCCAGGGTCCTCACACCCATGGGTCATGGCTGATAGGGTGCAACCCTCACCACCCCTGGTCATGTGCCTAAGTGTTGCCCAGCCCTCACACCCCAGTCCTTGTAGCACTAAGGGGTGCCCGGCCCTCCTCCCACCCCAGGTCATAGTGCTGGAGGGTGCCGGTCTTCACCCCGGGTCATGTCACTGAAGGGTGCCCTTTTATCCCAGGTCATGTCACTGAAAGGTGCCAACCCTCACCCTGGGTGCATGTCACTGAAGGGGTGCCCGGCCCTCACACCCCAGTCATGGCACTGAAGGGTGCCTAGCCCTCACACACCAGGTCATGGGGCTTGAGGGTGCCCGGCCTTCCACCCCCAGGTCTATGTCACTAAAAGGTGCCCGCTCTACCCCCAGTTCATGTCACTGAAGGGTGCACAGCCATGACACCCAGGTCGCCAGGCCTATAAAGGGGTGAGCAGCTCATCCCAGGTCATAGCCAAGGGTGCCCGGCCGTCACACCCCAGGTCGCCTGGTGCTGGAGGGGTGCCCGGCCCCTCACACCCCTGGATCATGTCACTGAAAGAGGTGCCCGGCCCTCACACCCCAGATGTCACTGAGAGGATGCACAGTTCTCCACACTCCTGGTCTGTGGCACTGAGAAGGGGTGCCTGGCCCTCACACCCCGGGCAGTGGGTGCTGAAGGTTTGCCCGGCCCTCACACCCCTGGTCATGTGCTAGGGGTGGTGCCCGGCCATCACACCCCGGGCCATGGTGCTGGAGGGGGTGCCCAGCCTGACACACCTGGGTCCTTGACACTGAGGGGTGCCCGGCCTCACACCCAGGCCATGGTGCTGGAGGGGTGCCGATTCCCCACGGGTCATGTCACTGAAAGGTGCCCGGCCCTCATACTTGGTCATTTCACTGAAGAGGTGCCCAGCTCTCCTCCAGGTCATGGCACTGAAGGGGTACACAGCCCTCACACCCAGGGGTCATTGTGATGAAGGGGTGCAACCCTTACACAGGTCTTGTGAAGGGTGCTGGCCCTCCACCTCCGTTTCCCTAATGCTGTTGTAGGGGTGCCATGCCCCCACACCCCCCGTTTTCATGGCACTGAAGGGGTGCCCGGCCCCTAACACCCCGGTTCATGTCACCCATGGGGTGCCCGGCCTCACACCGGGTAATGGTGCTGTAGGGTGCCAGCCCAGGCTACCCCAGGTCGCGCGAAGGGGTGCCAGCCTCACACCCTGGTTCAAGCACTGTAGCAGGTGCGTGCACTTTCTCACACACTCCGTTTCATAGCACCCCAAAGGTGCCCGGCCCCTCACACCAGGTTCATGACACTGAAAGGTGCCCAGCCCTCCACACAGGTCATATCACTCAAGGGGTGCCCAGCCCCTCACACCCCAGGTCATGGCACTGAAGGGGGCGGACCTCACATCGGGTCATGGCAATGAGGGTGCGAGGGCCCTCACCCCAGTCTTAGTGCTGAAAGGATGCCGTCCCTCACCCAGATGTGACACTGAAGGGAGTGCGTGGCCACCCCAGGTCATGGTGCTGGAGGTGCCGGCCCTCCACACACCAGGTCATGTCTGAAGGGTGCCGCCCTCACATACCGGGTCATGGAGCTGAAGGGGCCTGGAAATCACCACCGATTCATAACTTTGAACAGGTGCAGTCCTAACACCCCACCTGGTATGTCTGAGAAGGGTGCCGCTTCACGGGACATGGCACTGAAGAGGCCCAGCCTCACACCCCGGGTCATGTCACTACAGAAGGGGTGCCCAGCCCTCACGGGTCATGTCAATGAAGTGGTGGCCTCACACCCCAGGTCATGGTGCTGGAGGGTGCCAGCCTACACCCCAGGTCAACTCACTGAAAGGGTGCCAGCCCTCACACCCCCGGGTCATGTCACTGGGGTGCCCGCCCTCATAACGGGTCATGGAGCTGAAGGTGTCCCCCGGACATCACACCCCGATTCATGGCACTGAACAGCTGCTTGGTCCTCACACCCTTGGTCACGCCCAGCACTGAAGGGGTGCCTGGACCTCACACCCCAAGTCATGGTGCTAGAGGGGTGCCAGCTCTCCTCCCGGGTCATGGCACTGAAGGGGTGCCCGGCCCTCACACCCCTGGTCATATGCCTAAAAGTGGTGCACAGCCCTCACACCCCAGGTAATGTCACTGAAAGGGTGCCCGGCCCTCACACCCGGGCCATGGTGCTGGAGGGGGTGCCCGACCCTCACATACGGGTCATGTACCTAAAAGTGGTGCCCGGCCCTCACACCCCGATTCACTTGGCACTGAAAAAGGGTGCGGCTCTCACACCACAGGCCATGGTGCTGGAGGTGTGGGCCTAAACACCATGGTCATGTCACTGAAGGGTGCCCTAGCCTCCTCCCTGGGTCATATGGCACTGAAGAGGCCCGGCCCTCACACCCCGGGTCATGGTGCTGAAGGGGTTCCCGGCCCCTCACACCCAGGTCATGTCACTAAGGCTGGCCCTCACACACCCCAGGTCATGTCACTGATGTTGTGCCCGGCCTCACACCCCAGGTCCTTGGCACTGAAGGTTTGCCCGGCCCCTCACACCCCTGGTCATGTACCTAATGTGGTGCCCGGCCCTCACACCCCAAGTCATGGTGCTGGAGGGTGCAGCTCACCTCCAGGTCCTGTAGCACTGCAGGGTGCCTAGCCTCTCACCCCGGGTCATGGTGCTGGAGGGTGCCCGGCCACCCAGGGGTCATGTCACTGAAGGATGCCAGCCCTCACCCTGGGTCATGAAACTGAAGGGTGCACAGTTCTCACACTCCGGGTCTCATAGCACTGAAGGGGTGCCTGGCCTCCACCCCCAGGTCATGGTGCTGGGCAGTGCCGCCCTCACACACCCCGGGTCGCCAGGTGCTGATGGGGTGCCCGGCCCTCTCACACCCGGGTCATGTCACTGAAGGGTGCCCAGCCGTCACACAGGTCATGTCATTGAAGGGGTGTCCAGCCTCACACCCCAGGCCACCATAGTGCTAAGAAGGGTGGTGCACAGCTCTCTCTCACACCCCAGGTCTCATCTCACCTGAAGGGGTGCCCGGCCCTCACACGGTCATGTCCAATGAAGTGGTGCCAGCCTCACCCAGGTCATGGTGCTGGAGGGGGTGCCCGGCCAACCCTCCCCCGGTTCATGTCACTTAAGGGTGCCCGGCCTCACACCCAGGTCTGTATCCTGAAAAGTGCCTCACATACCGGGTCATGGGCACGAAGGGTTGGGACATCACACCCCGATTAGCGCACTGAACAGTTTGATCCCTCACCTTGGTCATGGCACTGATGGTGCCGGCCTCACCTGGTCATGTACCTGAAAGTGTTGCCGGCCTCTTAGTCATAGCACTATAAGGGTGCCCGGCCCTCGCCACCCAGGTCTCATGGTGCTGGAGGGGTGCCCGGTCTTCACCGGGTCCATGTCACTGAAGGGGTGCCGGCCCTCATCCCAGGTCATGTCACACAGAGAAAGGTATTCTGGCCTGTTGCCTGGGTTGTGTCTGCTGAAGGGTGCCAGCCCTCACACCCCAGGTCATAGCTGAAGGGGTTTTCAGCCCCTCACCCACAGGTCATGGGGCTGGAGGGGAATGCCGGCACATACACATCCCGGGTCATGTCCACTGCAAGAAAAGTGTCAGCCCTGCGCCTGGATGTATGTCACTGAAAAGGGTGCCCGGCCCCTCACCCAGGTCATGTCACTGAAGGATGCACAATTCTCACACTCTGGTGCAGCACTGAAGGGGTGCCCTGGCCCTCACACCGGGCGATGGTGCTGAGTTTGCCAGCCCTCCACCCCCTGGTCATGTCCTGCCAGTGGTGCTCTGCTTTCACACACCTGATTCTTGGCACTGGGGTGCCAGCCATCACACCCCAGGCCTTGGTGCTGGAAGGGGGTGCCAGCACAAACACACACCTGGGTCCATGACACTGAAAGAGTGCCCAGCCTCACACCCAGAGCCATGGTGCTGGAGGGTGCCCGTTCCTGGGTGCCCGGCCCTCATACCCCGGTCATGGTGCTGGAGGGTGCCCGGTCTTCACACCCCGGTCATGTCACTGAAAGGGTGCCCGGCCCTCATCCCGGGTCATGTCACTGAAAAGTGCCCGGCCCTCACACCCTGGGTCATGTCACTGAAGGGGTGCCAGCCCTCACGGTCATGGCACTGAAGGGTGCCTGGCCCTCACACACCAGGTCATGGGGCAGGGGTGCCCCCTTCACACCCCGGGTCATGTCACTAAAGGGGTGCCCCCTCACACCCCAGTTCATGTCACTGAAGGGGTGCACGGCCATGAAGGTCATGGACCTATAGGTGGCTGCCCTCTCATCCCAGGTCATGGCACTAAAGGGGTGCCCGGCCGTCACCGGGTCAGGTGCTGGAGGTGCCCGGCCTCACACCCTGGATCATGTCACTGAAAGGGTGCCCGGCCCTCACCCAGGTCATGTCACTGAAGGGATGCACAGTTCTCACACTCCTGGTCAGCACTGAAGGTGCCTGGCCCTCACCCGGGCGATGGTGCTGAAGGTTTGCCCGGCCCTCACACCCCTGGTCATGTACTGAGTGGTGCCCAGCCATCACACCCGGGCCATGGTGCTGGAGGGTGCCGGCCCCTGACACACCTGGGTCATGACACTGAAGGGGTGCCGCCCTCCACCCCAGGCCATGGTGCTGGAGGGTGCCCGTTCCTCACACCCCGGGTCATGTCACTGGTGCCCGGCCCTCATACTGGGTCATTTCACTGAAGAGGTGCCCAGCTCTCACACTCGGGTCATGGCACTGAAGGGGTGCCTGGCCCTCACACCCAGGGTCATTGTGATGAAGGGGTGCCGCCCTTACCCCGGGTCTTGTGAAGGGGTGCGCGCCCTCACCTCCGTTCCCTAACATTGTGGGTGCCATGCCCCCACACCCCGTTCATGGCACTGAAGGGTGCCCGACCCTAACACCCCGGTTCATGTCACTTATGGGGTGCCCGCCCTCACACCCGGGTAATGGTGCTGTGGGGTGCCCAGCCCAGACACCCGGGTCATGTGAAGGTGCCCAGCCCTCACACCCTGGTTCAAAGCACTGTATGGGTGCGTGCACTCCACCACTCCGTTTCATGGCATAAGGGTGCCGCCCTCACACCCAGGTTCATGACACTGAAAGGTTGCCCAGCCCTCACACCCCAGGTCATGTCACTCAAGGGGTGCCCGGCCCTCACACCCCGGGTCATGGCACTGAAGAGCCCGGACCTCATCCCAGGTCATGGCAATGAAGGTGCGGGCCCTCACCCCAGGTCTTGGTGCTGAAGGGATGCCGTCCTCACACCCCGGGTCATGACACTGAAGGGGTGCGTGGCCTCCACCCCGGGTCATGGTGCTGGAGGGTACCCAGCCCTCACACACCGGGTCATGTCACTGAAAGGGTGCCCGCCCTCACATACCGGGTCATGGAGCTGAAGGGGCCCTGGACATCACACACCGATTCATGGCACTGAACGGGTGCCCGGTCCTGACACCCTTGGTCATGTCACTGAAGGGTGCCCAGCTTTCACACCCCGGGACATGGCACTGAAGGGAGCCAGCCTCACACCCCGGGTCATGTCACTGAAGGGTGCCCGGCCTCACACCCCGGGTCATGTCAATGAAGTGGTGCCCGGCCCCACACCCCGGGTCATGGTGCTGGAGGGTGCCAGCCCTCCCACCCCGGGTCAACTCCACTGAAAGTGCCGGCCCTCACACCCCGGGTCATGTCACTGAAGGTGCCCGCCCTCACTCAGGTCATGGAGCTGAAGGTGTCCCCGGACATCACACCCCGATTCATGGCACTGAACGGCTGCCCGGTCCTCACACCCTTGGTCATGGCACTGAAGGGGTGCCTGGACCTCACACCCAGGTCATGGCACTGAGGGTGCCAGCCCTCACCCCAGGTCATGGCACTAAGGGTGCCCGCCTCCACCCCAAGTCATGGTGCTAGAGGGTGCGCTCTCACACTCGGGTCATGGCACTGAAGGGTGCCCGGCCTCCACCCTGGTCATG
>NW_024751741.1:0-8819 GCF_018991925.1 Homarus americanus | reverse complement strand
TCAGGAGAAACTTGTCAGTAACCTAGAAGAGGAGTTTGATAAGGGGATAAGAGAAAATGGAATCAATTGTTTGTTCTTAGATGGGAGAAGGGATGACACTAAAGTGTTCATGAAAGTTGGAGATTCTGACAAGTTGTTCCCTGCCATGGTGAAGGAGGAACACTACTCCTGCTGCAGTGAACCAGGAGGGAAGTATTCGTGGCATTTCACTCCAGAGAAAGATGACATCAGGAAACCAGCTGAGAAAGTGGCAGATAACATGGTGAACTGGCTCAGAGAGAGGAACGTAGACCAGACCCTGCAGGCCATTGGAGGGGACAGCACCAACACGAACACAGGGTGGCAAGGGGGGGTCATACAGTGGATAGAGCGGAAGATTGGGAGGAAGCTGGTCTGGATTGTTTGTGACCTCCACACCAACGAGTTGCCACTCAGACATCTGATCCAGGAGCTGGATGGCAAGACTCTTTCAAACAACAGATGGTCTGGTCCTCTTGGCAAGATGCTGGACTCTGCCACTGAGTTAGAAATATATCCGAGCTTTGAGAAAATCACAGTTGGCCCTCTACTCGTTGAGCTTGCACATACTGTCATTGACGACCTGAGTACTGACCAGTACTATGGTTACATGATTTGCAGTGCCATCAAAACTGGGGTCTTGCCTGATAGACTTGCTTACCTGCAGATAGGTCCAGTCTCACATTCTAGGTGGCTCACAACGGCTCTCAGGTTCTGCAGAATTTGGGTCGCTCATCATAAACTGAAAAGGGGCCAGCTACAACTGGGCTTATTGTCAATTCATCGTGAGTGTCTGCCTTAAATTGGTTCCATACCAAAAGGGTCAAGTCATCGTTCTCCGGTCCAGGGCATATTCTCTTCGGCGGAAATCTGAGAGTCAGCCAAGGAAGGTTGTTCAGATTGTGGAGCAGACTGTGAGGAGATCTTCCTGGTATGCTCATCGAGCCAGTTCTGCAGACAATGCTCTGCAGTATAGATGAGAGGAGAAAAGAGTGGCAGTCAAAAAGATCTTGGATATGAGACTTATGAGAGGATCCTGGGCATGACATGAATCAGTTGGTGACGATTCCTTCAGGGTCAGGAAGACTCCTGAGTGAAATCAGGTGCCAAGACCTCACTGGTCTCTAGATCTGGACATCCAGGCTGACGGTGAGCCCCCTCTTACCTGCAGCCTCACCAATGTTCAGAGTCAGAGCTTTCCTGGACAACCCCATGCATGTCCCTGCCTGGCCCTCGCACACCCAGAGTATGGGCGTTGTGTACACAGCAAGTGGCGAAGCCAGCAGTCCGATGTGCAGCCAGGAGGGAGGAAGGCTGTCCGAGCTCAGAATTGGTCAGCAGAGTGATAGTAAACAAACCAGTATGTTCTCTATGGTGTGCATACCGGGTCGTGATAGTAAAACCGGTTTTTTGTATTTGATGATTTTGTTTTCTAAGATATTAAAATTTTAATAAATGTGTCAAGATCATTCGTTCACTATTCTGGATCATTTTCATCCTAATAAATTAACCTGATACATTTACTTTACTTTAAATAAGCTATTTAGTGGTGTTGGTAAAAAGGGTGGGAATACTGAATTTTCATAATATTTCAAGTTAAATTTACCTAGCAAAAATAGAAAACTTTTCAAAATCTGAAGATATCATGATTCTGCACATAGAACTTTATCAATCCATACCATGGAGCCGATTTTTTCAAACTCAAAAAAAAAATTCGCCTCCGTATGACACACCCTAATGACCCAGTGTTTAAGGTGTAGAAGCTGTCGCCAACACAACAACCACACCCTGAGTTAGCGAGTTGCATGACCCAGTGTTTAAGGTGTAGAAACTGTCGCCAACACAACAACCACACCCTGAGTTAACGAGTTGCATGACCCAGTGTTTAAGGTGTAGAAGCTGTCGCCAACACAACAACCACACCCTGAGTTAACGAGCTGCATGACCCAGTGTTTATGGTGTAGAAGCTGTCTCCAACACAACAACCACACCCTGAGTTAACGAGTTTCATGACCCAGTGTTTATGGTGTAGAAGCTGTCTCCAACACAACAGCCACACCCTGAGTTAACGAGTTGCATGACCCAGTGTTTAAGGTGTAGAAGCTGTCGCCAACACAGCAACCACACCCTGAGTTAACGAGCTGCATGACCCAGTGTTTAAGGTGTAAAAGCTGTCACCAACACAGCAACCACACCCCGAGTTAACGAGCTGCATGACCCAGTGTTTAAGGTGTAGAAGCTGTCGTCAACACAACAACCACACCCTGAGTTAACGAGCTGCATGACCCAGTGTTTATGGTGTAGAAACTGTCGCCAACACAACAACCACACCCTGAGTTAACGAGCTGCATAACCCAGTGTTTAAGGTGTAGAAGCTGTCGCCAGCACAACAACCACACCCTGAGTTAACGAGCTGCATGACCCAGTGTTTAAGGTGTAGAAGCTGTCGCCAACACAACAACCACACCCTGAGATAACGAGCTGCATGACCCAGTGTTTAAGGTGTAGAAACTGTCGCCAACACAACAACCACACCTTGAGTTAACGAGCTGCATGACCCAGTGTCAAGGAAAAGTCCCAGAAGACCGGACAACTCGCCAACTGCAGTGGCTAACCATTACCCTGGAACACGATCCACAAATTAACATCCAGGTCCCCAATTACTGCTGGGTAGACAGAGGCAAATGGCGTAAGGAAACTTGCCCATAGTTTCACCCTGCCCGGTGATCGAACCCGGGTCCACTCTCTTGCGAGGAGAACACGCTGACCATTACACCACAGGTCGCCAACATGAACCAATCTCGTATCTTTAACACACACGAATCTGCATCATTTCAATATACTGAAAAAAAATAGAATGTAAATAAATCCCTTTCATCAGGGATTTATCTGTGAGAACTCTGACGGATTAACACGTAACTTAATCTGTAAATATTTATACACCTCGAAATCCGATTTACACAACGGTTATCTGTAGAGAAATCCCCCCCTCCCCTTGACCCCACTTTCCACCCCTCCCCTGCCCCTCCCTCCCCCTGCCCCTTCACCCCCTCACCTCCACTCCCCCTTCACCTTCTTCTTTTCTTCGTTATTCTATATTTATGTTGTTTTCTATTTTAATATTGTTCTATTATTATCCTTCTCTCTCTCTCTTGTGTTACTCGTTATCTTTATCTTTTCTCTTCTCTTTCTTTCTTCTTTCATTCACTATATTCACTGTTTTTCATTATCTCTCTTTATCTTGTTTTCTTATTTTCTTTTAATTTCTTTGTGTTTTCTTAGGGAATATCTGAGGAGAGAGAGAGAGAGAGAGAGAGAGAGAGAGAGAGAGAGAGAGAGAGAGAGAGATCAAATACAAATACATTTCTTTTTTTATTATTTACCTTACAACCTTCACTAACGTTATTTTGGGGGAATTATTCGTTATATCTCCTGATCTAGAGAATTATTTACCGTATATATACTTTTAAGAATTTATATCGTAGGTTTAAATATAATTACAGAATTAAAATGCCATTAATTTCTGTTTTTGTGAATGGCATTATTGAAACTTCTCCCTCATTGTGTCGTCATAAGTTCTAGCTAGCTTCTCTGATTGGTTATTCCACCCTCATTGTGTCGTAATAAGTTCTAGCTTCTCTGATTGGCTATTCCACCCTCATTGTGTCGTCATAAGTTCTAGCTTCTCTGATTGGTTATTCCACCCTCATTGTGTTGTCATAAGTTATAGCTAGCTTCTCTGATTGGTTACTGTGCCCTCATTGTGACATCATTATTTCTAGCCTCTCTAATTGGTTATTGGACCCTCATTGTGTTGTCATAAGTTCTAGCTAGCTTCTTTGATTGGTTACTGTGCCCTCATTGTGACATCATTATTTCTAGCTTCTCTGAATGGTTATTCCGCCTTCATTGTGACGTCATAAGTTCTAGCTTCTATAATTGGTTGATGTGTTTGAATTAGCTTCTCTGATTGGTTGTTGTGTCTGAATCAGTTTTATCACGCGGAATAAACTGATGATGGTGAAGAAGAGTGAAGAATAGATCCAATAGACTATTTCTCTATTGTTTCCTACCATCATTATTCTCCCTTGTCTCGTTATCACACCTCTACTGCCTCCTATTTATCATTGTGTCCTGTTTATCCGTCTTTCCCTTCAACTTTCTCTGAACAGCACTCCATCTTCATCGAGTCAGTCATTCAGGTAACTACAACACCAGGGACGCGCCTCTATTCACTCCTGACATAAGGTTCATTTGACCTTTGGTTCTTGAGTATTGCTTACGTCACTACCGCATACCTGAGTCTTGGTCCGAGAAAATTTTACCCAATTTTGATCTTTAATTCATCTTGGTATAGAGGTTATTTAGGATTACTTCTCTTACCTCGGTTAAGGCCATTTTATACCTACACTCAAAAGATCAAAATAACACTAAATTTGCCTTTAATTTCCCTTTGACATAGAGGTCATTGTTCTTTGTCTAAGACCATTTTGTACTCGATATCGTAGAAGGATGGAACTATCACTAAACTCACCCTTAATTCATCTTGACATAGAGGCTATTTAAGGAGGTTTCAGGTCACTCTAAGGTGCCTAGTTCCTCACATTTTTCTCCTCTTAAGTGTCTCTGTTGACAGTAATGGCGGTAATAGGTTTAAAGAACACTGTGCATCCTTGAATGACAGTGTAGCTAGACTGGCGTAGGTCACATGTAGTTACGGGGTGGATAGGGGGGAGTAGGGAGGGGTCGGGGGAGGGTAGGGTGAGGGTAGGAGGAGGGTAGGGTGTGGGTGGATAGGTAGAGAGTATTGTGTGACATAGTGGGGAGGGAGGATAAGGTAACATATGGGAAAGGTGTGTGTGTGTGTGTGTGTGTGTGTCTGTGTGTGTGTATGTTATTTTATGTTTGTGTGTGCACAGTATGTATGTTATAGTGTGTATGTGTGTATTAATCATGCAAAGGGCCTTTTCCTTCAATTGATTTTAAAACATCAATTAATCTCAAGTACCTTAAGGCAACTCACACTCTAATAACATAACCAATATCTATCACAGTATTTCAGTAAATCATTATTATATAAATATTTAGTAAGTTTCTATTTTTCATTTTATATTTTTAATTTTATTTCTGTATTCAATATATTTTATTTTTAGATATTATTTTTCATTATCACAATTGGACAAAAATCACACAAATTTATTTTGTAATTCTTAATTTCATAAATTTTAACTAATACATTCGGTTATTTTTCACTATGATAAAATATTGTCAATAACATCTAAACGGAGGCCATTTTAGGTTCATATATCAATAAAATATATTAAAAAAACATAGAATTCTTATAAAATTTAATAAAACAAAATTAAAATGGTATTCAAATTATTTATTAACAATATATATGACAACGGGAAGAATTTTAAAGCGAAAGCATCTCTGTCGGCCATCTTGGATTTCTTACCCACTACACTAATCATTAACTCCAGGTTATATAAACGTGAAGGTGTTTATATAACTTCCCTTACCCTATTATAAATGTGTTTTTTGGGGGAATTATTGACCTGGATACTGTTTGGTGTTTGACTGTATACATGTTTGTTTGGATCCAATACTCATACTACAACTTTTATTTGACTGTATAAGTATGATTGTATGAATGTAGTGCTCTTATTAGTATCTGAATTAAGTGTTTGTCTGTCTAAATACATCCACTTGAGTACGATAGCTCTCTGTGACAATATAAACATTTGTCACACTAGAGTAATCGTGTCCGGTTGAATGTTAGTATCCAAAATGCTTTTTGTATCCGTCGTTTTAAAAGAGTAATTTATCTTCTACGGGATTCAGGTCAAGCCGCTGTTGTTGTAAAGTGTTTGAGTTGTAAAAAAGTGTAAATGTGTGTGTGTGTGGTTTTGTTTAGGTGTAAACCAGTATTTTGGGGGTTTACAGCTGTGGTTTGTAATGGTTTATAGCTGTGGTTTGAAATGGTTTACAGCTGTGGTTTGTAATGGTTTATAGCTGTGGTTTGAAATGGTTTACAGCTGTGGTTTGTAATGGTTTACAGCTGTGGTTTGTAATGGTTTATAGCTGTGGTTTGAAATGGTTTACAGCTGTGGATTGAAATGGTTTACAGTTGTAGTTTGAAATGGTTTACAGCTGTGGTTTGTAATGGTTGGTTAAAGCAATATTCACCACATTAAACTCCCCACAGTAAACTCTACCACACCACACTCCCCACACCCCTCCCCACAACTCAGTTAAACTTCAACAAACAAAGGCTGTACATTGAGGCAGAAGAACCAAGGAAATAAACTTTGGTAATTTATTGTCATCATTAAAGAAATCTGAACTTTTTTATGTTAATGCAGGAGGAAGCACAAGGGACTGTAGGTGTTTGTGCTTGTGGTGATGTGAGTACTGTTTGTGGTAATTTGAGTACTGTTTGGGGCGACTTGAGTACTTTTTGTGGTCTTGAGTACTGTTTGTGACGATTTTGAGTACTAATTGTTTGTAGTAAGACAGAGTTGTAAATTACTACCAGACACAAGGTATAGCCAGGTGAGAGAGAGAGAGAGAGAGAGAGAGAGAGAGAGAGAGAGAGAGAGGCGTGAATATTATTTTTGCCCATACAAATTCTCTCTCTCTCTCTCTCTCTCTACTCCCTTTATGTCAGCTTAACTAGATCCCTGTGTTGTGGGTCGACAATAATTTTAAGCTGGCTGGATATTCTTTCCCTCCTCCAGGACAAACAACAAAGTAGGAAAGCTTTATTGAGTTAAGATACAGTATGTTTGTGTAAGCTTAAACAAGATAGAGCGAAATATATGTACTGAGGACAAATCTTTTACGTAAACCTGAAATAAACAAGAAGAAATTATATACAAGTGGAATATTTTCTTACATATGAATGATATTAGAGTAATGAGGTATTTTTTTCTATTGTTAAAACTGAATGAAATTTTTGAGACTTAAGAAATTATTTGGGAATGTGAATCTAGACACGTATGGTATGATGAAATTTAAAATCCAGTGAGAAATTCTTAGCTCGTGAAGAAATTTGGAAAATCAATCGAAGGAAATATTGTTAATGAAGCAAGTAAAAAAAAAATAAATAAAAAAATCCATTGGGAAAGTCCTCACATAATGAAGACAAAATAAAACTCAAAACGAAGAAAGAAAATCCCTTCACAATTCGAACCAAATCCAGCACCTAAATCCCATAAATCCCACAAAACCCCATAAAACCCCCATAAATCCCCCCAAATCCCACAACACATCAACATCCCCAGTTAACCCCAAATCACCAACTACACTATCCATCACAATCTTCCTCGTAATCATCTTAAACCGTAAAAAAAGCAAATGATAGAAGATCTTACTTAATACTTTAAACTAAAACATAACCAAATTTACTCGTGGTAACTGGGTAATGTAGGAAATGACTTAGGGATTAGCCGAGGGATGGTTGAGAGAAGGAGGTGGTAGTGGTAGTATTTGGTGAGGTGGTGGTAGTCTTTGGGAGAGGGAAGGTGGTGGTGGTGGTAGTAGTGGTAGTAATCCCGTGGTCTTATTCCTCAAGTCTTTAACTGGATACATAATTAGGTACTAAGACTGTCCTTGGACGTCACATACACACACACACACAAACACACGCACAAGGAGAGAGAGAGAGAGAGAGAGAGAGAGAGAGATGCATCACCCATCACCAACCAACCCGGGACCCAGGCTATAAAACTCTACGGTCCCAGGCTGCCACGTTTCACTTACTCTGCCTGCCCGCCCTCCACTCACATACACCCAACACCTATTGGTAAAGTAATGACCAAGGAACACTCTACAATATACTTTTATTCTCCACATATAAAGCTAAATATTACTCTAACTAATTATAGGAATTAATGATCGTATTTAAAATATTTTAGGCTTTTTAACATGGTCTCTGATGTCGGTGTAATTCTTCAACATGGGAACTTGTTATGTTTACACTAAGAGAAGCGTATGTTTGTATGTCCTTAATTTGTGTTTATGTTTCAGTTTTAATTAACAATATAATTTTAAAATGATGATTGCTTGATAATTAATAAGAATATATGAGTTAATTATTGTTGATTAGGATAGAGTTAAATGAGGAGTTAAATTAAATAGTAAAAATAAAAGAATTATGTACTGTATATAATAATTTGTAAGTTTATAGAAATAAGTTAGACATAATAAGAGCCTAATTATACCTTAAAATGAAGTCTTCTGTCGTTCAAGTACTAAAACAGTACTTGATTGATATAAATATTTAAGAAAAAGACTTGGCTACCCGGAGTTAATTATCGCTTGTTAATGTCATCACAGGGTAGTTACGTCTGATTCATGTCTTGCTTATGAGAGACATTATTCATTTAAAGAGAGCGAGATACTGACTAGAATCTTATCTCTCTTTTATAACCACTTGAGAGATAGTTTCATTCTCTTTGTCAATATTATCTCCAAGAATTGTACGTTTATTTTACCATTAACTAGGAATAATGACAACGATTCCTTTTATGTGTTTTTTTTCTATTCGTTATTAACCCCATTAACCATTCATAAAGGTAACACAGGTAGATATATATTCTCACCTGTCTAATTAAGGTGTAGCTTGTGTTCATTGACCTCTTAGAATCCACCTTTGTGTCGTTATTAAGAGAATCAGTTATATACTTTCTCACATCTTCAGGTAGAGATGCAAATTAGGGCATTAACCAGTTAGGACATTATTTATTTACCATAATCAACAGATAAGAGTCGATCTCATTAACTCTCATTAACTTACC
>NW_024751740.1:0-18253 GCF_018991925.1 Homarus americanus | reverse complement strand
TCGTTACGTATTGCTCTCAGGTGGTAGTAGGAGCCGGTGTCGGGGATGGTGTAGAAGCTTCTTACCAAATTTGCAGATGAGGTCGTGGTGATGGTCAGTGCAGAGTCGAAAGGGTCAGTGTGTGTTGAGCGCTTCTTGATATGTGGAGTAGGAAGGGAGAGAATAATCTTGCATACCCTTTTGCACTTTTCTGGTGGTTGCTGTGTGGCATTTAGGGGAGGAAGAGGTGGGGAGGCATAGGTGAGCTTGGGAAGTATGAATGTTGTGTAAACTGAGGGAGCCTGTGGCAGGAACCCGAGGGACTTGAGTCGGCGGAGGAGGTGGAGACGAAACTGAGGATTTGATAACTTCACTGACGTGTGGTTTCCAATTTTAGTTTGTTGTCTATGGTGACGCCGAGGAGTTTCGTGAATCTACAACCTGGAGGTGTTCGGACCTAGAGTAATGGAAGGAGGTGGGACAATGTCGAGAGAGGTTGATGTGCATAACCATGGTCTTGGTATGGTTGATGGTGACATGGTTTTGGTGGCCCAGTTTTGGAGACTGTTCAATAAATCAGGGCGGTATAGTTGGGAGCAGAATTGTTGACGCTGTCCCAATGGTGGAGTCGTCGACATATTTCCAGCGAGCAGGGGTTCTTAGGCATCATTGATGAGCATAAGGAAGCAGAGTGGTCCCATCTTGGTGCCTTGGGGACGCCACAGGTGAGTGACTGAAAGGTGGAGATGGCCCTCGGAAGCGTACAGCTTGGTGTCGGTCACTGAGGTCTGTAAGCCATGGTATAAAACTTCCCGAAGCCCGAGGTCAAAGCTTTGTTGATGATTATATTGTGGTCGACTAGGTCGAACGCTTTAGTGAAATCAATGAAGGCGACAGCTACAGACGTTTTCGTTTCTCGAGATGGCGGTATATGTAATCGAGCTGACAAGACAGTGAGTGGTGGAGGAAGTTTTCATGTTGCCAAATTGCTGAGGGTCTACGACTCCTGCAATATCAGCATAAGCCCAGTCGAACACAAAACTTTCACAGATTAGGCTGGGTATAGAGGATTGCAATAGGTCGTAGCTATTTAGGATTGTGGGCTGGTTGACTTGGGCAGTGGTGATACATAAGAGGTCTTCCAGTCAGCTGGGCATCTGGCTTGACTGGAGAGAAGCATTGATGATGGAGCATAGGGTTAGCAAGTCCGGGAGAACTCCTTGAAGAGTTTTCATTGGTAAGTCAATGGGGTGGTAGGAGCGATTTAATTTAGTTTGTCCAGGCGTTTTGCTACGTCAAATTCTTCTACTAAGTCAGTGGGAAGGGGGCTGGTAGGTAAGCAGGGAGAGTGGTAGTGTCCTGGGCTGTGTTAGTATTGTCCTGGGCTGTGTTAGTATTGTCCTGGGCTGTGTTAGTATTGTCCTGGGCTGTGTTAGTATTGTCCTGGGCTGTTAGTATTGTCCTGTGCTGTATTATATTGTCCTCGGCTGTGGTAGTATTGTGCTGAGCTGTGATAGTATTGTCCTGGCTGTGTTAGTATTGTGCTGAGCTGTGATAGTGTTGTGCTGAGCTGTGATAGTATTGTCCTGGGCTGTGTTAGTATTGTGCTGAGCTGTGATAGTATTGTCCTGGACTGTGCTAGTATTGTCCTGGGCTGTGTTAGTATTGTCCTGGGCTGTGATAGTATTGTCCTGGGCTGTGATAGTATTGTCCTGGGCTGTGTTAGTATGTGCTGGGCTTTAGTATTGTCCTGGGCTGTGATAGTATTTGTCCTGGGCTGTGTTAGTATTGTCCTGGGCTGTGATAGTATTGTCCTGGGCTGTGTTAGTATTGTCCTGGACTGTGTTAGTATTGCTGGACTGTGCTAGTATTGTCCTGGGCTGTGTTAGTATTGTGCTGAGCTGTGATAGTATTGTCCTGGTCTGTGTTAGTATTGTCCTGACTGTGTTAGTATTGTGCTGGACTGTGCTAGTGTTGTCCTGGGCTGTGTTAGTATTGTCCTGGGCTGTGCTAGCATTGTCCTGGGCTGTGTTAGTATTGTCCTAGGCTGTGCTAGCATTGTCCTGGGCTGTGCTAGCATTGTCCTAGGCTGTGCTAGCATTGTCCTAGGCTGTGCTAGTATTGTCCTGAGCTGTGCTAGCATTGTCCTAGGCTGTGCTAGTATTGTCCTGGGCTGTGTTAGTATTGTCCTGGGCTATGGTAGTATTGTGCTGAGCTGTGATAGTATTGTCCTAGGCTGTGCTAGTATTGTCCTGCTGTGTAGTATTGTCCTGGGCTGTGTTAGTATTGTCCTGGCTGTGCTAGCATTGTCCTAGGCTGTTAGTATTGTCCTGGGCTGTGCTAGCATTGTCGTAGGCTGTGCTAGTATTGTCCTGGGCTGTGCTAGTATTGTCCAGGGCTGTGGTAGTATTGTGCTGAGCTGTGATAGTATTGTCCTGGGCTGTGCTAGTATTGTCCTGGGCTGTGCTAGCATTGTCGTAGGCGTGTGTAGTATTGTCCTGGGCTGTGCTAGTATTGTCCTGGGCTGTGGTAGTGTTAGCTGGGCTGTGTTAGTATTGTCCTGGGCTATGTTAGTGATTGTCCTGGGCTGTGCTAGCATTGTCCTAGGCTGTGCTAGTATTGTCCTGGGCTGTGCAGCATTGTCGTAGGCTGTGCTAGTATTGTCCTGGGCTGTGCTAGTATTGTGCTGAGCTGTGTTAGTATGTCCTGGCTATGTTAGTATTGTCCTGGGCTGTGCTAGTATTGTCTAGGCTGTGCTAGTATTGTCCTAGGCTGTGCTAGATTGTCCTGGGCTGTGCTAGTACTGTCGTGAGGCTGTGCTAGTATTGTCCTGGCTGTGTAGTATTGTCCTAGCTGTGGTAGTATTGTCCTGCTGTGCTAGTATTGTCCTGGGCTGTGCTAGTATTGTCCTGGGTTGTGCTAGCATTGTCCTGGGCTGTGTTAGTATTGTCCTGGGTTGTGCTAGCATTGTCCTAGGCTGTGCTAGTATTGTCCTGGGCTGTGCTAGCATTGTCCTAGGCTGTGCTAGTGTTGTCCTGGTCTGTGCTAGTATTGTCTGGGTTGTGCTAGGTATTGTCCTGAGCTGTGCTAGTATTGTCCTGGGTTGTGCTAGCATTGTCCTAGGCTGTAGTATTGTCCTGGGCTATGTTAGTATTGTCCCTCTGTGTAGCATTGTCCTAGGCTGTGCTAGTATTGTCCCGGGCTGTGCTAGCATTGTCCTAGGCTGTGCTAGTGTTGTCCTGAGCTGTGCTAGTATTGTCCTGGGTTGTGCTAGCATTGTCCTGGGCTGTGTTAGTATTGTCCTGGGCTGTGGTAGCATTGTTTTATGTTATCTTTATGCAGATTGAAGAGAGTGAGCTGCAATATTGCAAGGTTTTATATTGCAGCTTGGTGTAGTGTGTGTGTGTGTGTGTGTGTGTGTGTTGTGTAATGGCGTCCGATATTGAGTAAGCTGAAATTTAATTAACCCGGAACTTTAAACCGTTCCTGAACATCTAAGATAAAAATATTGCTTAATTGAAAACAAAGCTGCGAATAGCTGCTTGGTGGAAAAATATCTGACCAAAAATCTTATTTTCTTAATATATATTTAATCTCTTCTTGATAGTTATTATAGAATTACCTGAAGATTAGTCATCTCCTAACTCTTCACTTTGAATATTAACCACCCTAACGCCAGCAACCTAACCTAACCCCCAAGGCGTTAGGTTAGTTCATCTTCAGGTGAATTAGGCTGGGCGGCTTATCTTCCAAGTGATCTAAATCGTGAATAAATAACAAATATATTTTCTATCAGTAAAGTCAGTTGTTCTGTGTCTCTCGGTCGGGTCTTGGCTGATCAAAATTTTTGTATTTTATGAACGTTCGATACTCTTGCTTCTGTTGAACTCAGATGCTCGTATCTATAAGTTGAACACCTCGATCTACATCACATTGCCCCTTAGCCATCCAATCCTTAGCCATCCATACCCTCGAGCCATCCATACCCTCAGCCATACATATCCTCAGCCATCCATACCCTGAGCCATCCATACCCTCAGCCATCCATAATCTCAGTCACCCATACCCTTAGTCACCCATGCTTTCAGCCATCCATTTCCTCAGCCACCTACATCCATAACCAACCCATACACTAAGCCACACATACCCTCAGCCATCTACATCCATAGCCAACCCATACCTTCAGTCACCCATACCTTTAGTCACCCATAACCTCAGTCACCCATAACCTCAGTCACCCATAACCTTAGTCACCCATACCTTCAGTCACCCATCAAGGCCCCTGAGCCATCCATACCCTGAGCCATCCATACCCTCAGCCATCCATAATCTCAGTCACCCATACCCTTAGTCACCCATGCTTTCAGCCATCCATTTCCTCAGCCACCTACATCCATAACCAACCCATACACTAAGCCACACATACCCTCAGCCATCTACATCCATAGCCAACCCATACCTTCAGTCACCCATACCCCCAATCACCCACACCCCCAGTCACCCATATTCTCAGCCACCCATACCCTCAGTCACCCATACCCTCAGTAACCCATACCCTCAGTCACCTGTACCCCTCAGTCACCCATACTCCCTCAGTCACCACCTGCACCCCTCAGTCACCCATACCTTCAGTCACCCATACCTCAGTCACTCCATACCCTCAGTCACCATATTCTCAGTCTTCCATACCCTCAGCTACCCATACCCTCAGCCATCAACATCCATGTACAACCCATACCTTCAGTCACCCAAACTCAATCACCCATATACCCTCAGCCACCCAGATTCTGAGCCACCGCACATCCATAGCCAACCCATACCTTCTGTCACCCATACCCTCAGTCACCCATACCTTCATTCACACATACCCTCACCCATCCATACCCTCAGCCATCCATACCCTCAGAAACCCATACCCTCAGTAACCCATAACCTCAGTCACCCATACCCTCACCCATCCATACCCTCAGCCATCCATACTCTCAGCCACCAATACCCTCAGTCACCCATTCCCTCAGTCACCCATACCCCCAGTCACCTATATGCATAGCCAACCCATACCTTCAGTTACCCATACCCTCAGCCATCCATACCCTCAGCCACCCATACCCTCAGTCACCCATACCCTTACCCACCCACACACTCAGCCACCCACACCCTTAACCCTGGTACCAATTATCCATGTGAACTGAAACGCTATCATAACGACGATTGTTCACTTATCAACGCTTATGGTGGAAAAATATTAACGACATAATCTTTGAGACTAAGGAGATCCGCCCTAGACTCCCAAAGGCTCGTAAAGGTAAAATAAAGACGTTTAAGGCAAAGTCTATGTGTAATTTTGACGCCATCTTGTATTGGGGATTTTATGTGGATTATAAGTACAGAGTGAGTGACATTGTTGACGCCAAGACAAGTTGAAAGACTAGGAAGTGTTGAGGTGTTAGAGATGAGTTGAGGTGTTGGAGGATGTGTTGAAGTGTTGGAGGTCCGTTGAAGTGTTGGGGGTGCGTTGAAATGTTGGAGGTTGTGTCGAAGTTGTAATGATTGTTTATCAGACCACAGCTTAAAGCCCAGAGAAGAACAACACATATTGCAGAAACTAGATGTGTAGGTGTACGCCAACGTAAGTTGACCCACCCTACAGTAACCAGTGAGGTCATGGTCACAATAGTTCTCACCGCCGCGTGACTAGTCAAACCGGCGTTATGACCCTGCTAATTCACGAAACTACCCTACTAGCCACTACACCTATCACCTGTCCAGACACACCCAGATTAATGATGGCATCTTCCGGCCTCACACCTCTAATATAAGGGGCCTAGTCGAGGTTGGAAGGGGGACTTCCCTCCCAAGCACCGAGTCCCCAGCTAGCAGAGTCTCCCACAGGAAACATAGTCCAGCACCCACCGGGACCACTCTTCAGTAGTATCAGGCCTTGCAGATAGAATCCCCAGCCGCTGGGCCTCCCTCAGGTCATACGTGCGTCACTGTCAGAGCGATTCATAGGGTGAGTTACTTTTGGTGAGAAGTGCATCCATTTCATGTTTGTGTCCGAGAGTCAGTTTTTTTTTAATGGGGATTAACCCACCCGGGCACAGGTCACTGACCCACATCAGGGCCCAGGGGGCGAAAATGCAATAATATAAATAATAATAACAATAATTCATATAAGTAAAATTAAAAATAAATAAATACATAAAAATAATAAAATAACAATGATAATAATAGTAATAACACTACAATACTACTACTACTACTAATACTAATACTATTACTAATACTGATAATGATAATAATAATAAAGAAATACAAAAATTATAAAAAAAATCAAGAGTGAGAAACAAAATATGTAGGTTGTTGTCAATGGTAAGAGAAACAAATGAGACCCTGCAATTGTGTGTAAATAAGGCAGAAAGTCAGATGAGCAACCTGGGGCTTGGTCACAATTTTTGTGATGCCATATGGCAGCAGGGTCTACCATTAGACAACACATTATGCTTCCCATATCTTCCCAGGCGGTAGTACCTCCTTGTTTGGAAGCTGCCTACTGCCTACTACTCTAGTAACGTCAATATAATGATCTATTAATGTGTTCATGCCATTCAGTTAACTAATAAATAACTGTACTTAGAAGTGTTGTTTAGAAGATTTCCCCTAAGAACATATTAACGGTCAAATAACTAAGCGGCCACGCTACCAACTTTCTTCACTTTACAATCTTTCTACTATAAATTCTTACTTATATCTTCTACCCGAGTTTATCCTCATTAAAAAGCGTTGTAGGCGTTGTTGGACTGTTGGAGGTTGTGTTGAAGTGATGGAGGTTGTGTAGGACTATTGGAGGTTGTATTGGAGTGTTATAGGTTGTGATGAAGTGTTATAGGTAGTGATGGAGTGTTGGAGGTTGTGTTGAAGTGATGGAGGTTGTGTAGGACTATTGGAGGTTGTATTGGAGTGTTATAGGTTGTGATGAAGTGTTATAGGTAGTGATGGAGTGTTGGAGGTTGTGTTGAAGTGATGGAGGTTGTGTAGGACTATTGGAGGTTGTATTGGAGTGTTATAGGTTGTGATGAAGTGTTATAGGTAGTGATGGAGTGTTGGAGGTTGTGTTGGAGTGTTGTAGGTTGTGTTGAAGGCTGTGGTTATAGCAGTGCAATTATCATCCTATCGTGTTATGTGGCTCCGGGGGCGTGTCACTCGGCAGCTACCAGACTGACCTATTATAAGGCTATATACATGTCACTATGCAGCTACCAGACTGACCTATTATAGGGTATGGGCGTGTCACTCGGCAGCTACCAGACTGACCTATTATAAGGCTATATACATGTCACTATGCAGCTACCAGACTGACCTGCTATGCGGCTGTGTGTGTGTGTGTGTGTGTGTGTGTGTGTGTGTGTGTGGCTTGGTGGAAGCTTATATCTATCGTTAGGTTAGGTTAGGTTAAGTTTGGTTAGGTTAGAAATCAAAGCTGAAGAGATGGGAATTTGAAGAGTCGATACACGGAAGTCACACTCAGGAAATCGGACACATGTTCCTTATGTCGAGGCTTATAACCTGATATTGAGACTAAACTTTGATAACCAAATTGATGTCCAGATTAAACTGACCATGATAACCTGACTAAACTTTATATGCAAATCGAACTTGATATTCCAGGGTTAATTTAACTTCTAAAATTAACTTAAAAAAAATCCTAACCTGAATTATACATTTGAGTATGGTTGAATAAAATCCTCATCTGTCCTTAACAAAGTCCCCTTTTGCTCCTGGGCTGACACAAGTTGCTTGGGTATAAACGCTATGAGAATCTGTAACTGTCATGATCTCCCAAAATGCCACGCAGTAAACAAACATGACGTAATCGGCTTATAAACGATATAAACTTCATAATTGCAATAAAATTATATGAATTCATAAAGCAACTTAAGTAATATTAATTTAAAGAAAAACAATGATAAAAAGAACAGTTATCATTTACGTTAGACTTAAAATCACCCGAAAAACTAATTAGCTAATGGTTGATAATTGTTGAACAGACCTCGACCGAGAAGGGGACTCTTACGTTAAACAAGAGTGGAAATAACAGTTAGTGAGACACCTTAGAGTAAACTGAAACGTCTCTACTACAGAGGATGTGTTCCAGCTCTCAAGACACTGTTATCATGTAGTCGACCATTGTCACGTCTTCCTCTCTTAACGTATCTTGACCAAATATCGTATGCAGTGGACACGAGCTTCGACCAAAACACACAAGCAAAATTTTCACTTAAATATAAAGTTTACAAGGGCAAAGGTCAAGGCCATTACCCAGGTCTGCCCTTACCCACCAAATACTTTGAGTGTAAGTCAAATCACGTCCAAGATATTAATAATTTAGGGGGCGTTATTGACCACAACAACGAACACCATCACGAAGTCTGAGTAGTGAATTCTGCTGAAGGAGGCACAGAAGAACATCACCAACATGGTTTAAGAAAGAATATTTGGTCGGGGCAGAACACGCGCTGCCCAACGGAGACGATCTTCTGTAATTTTTTTTTTTTTTTTACGGGCATTAGCCCACCCGGGCACAGGTCGTTTTTAATGACCCACATCAAGGCCAGGGGGCGAAAACAACAACAACAACAACAACAACAACAAAATCAATAAAAATAAATAACAATTATAATATAATAAAATAATATATATATACATATTTTTTAACTATTGATAATAATAATAATAAAGAGCCATGACTAAATAAAAAAATAAAATAAATATATCAAGAGTGAGAAAATAAAGAGTCTGCAATAGGCCGGTTGGCCTGTGCATGGCAGCTCCTATCGAGAGTTACTACCACTCTCGATCATCTATGAATCTATCTAGCCTCCTTTTAAAACTTTCCAGCGTTCCAGCACTTACTACAAAGTTGCTACGCTTGTTCCACTCGTCTACCACCCTATTTGTAACCAGTTCCTTCCTATCTCTCTCCTAAACCTAAGCTTATCCAACTTAAATCCGTTGCTCCGAGTCCTATCCTGCTCGGATATTATAAGAACTTTATCTATATCTCCTTTATTGATTCCTTTCACCCACTTAAATATTTCTATCATATCTCCCCGCACTCTTCGTCTTTCTAGGGAATGCAAGTTTAGTTCTTTTAACCTATCTTGATATGGAAGGTTTCTAAGTCCCGGAATTATTTTCGTCAATCTTCGCTGCACCGACTCCAGTGAATTGATATCCATTCTATAATAAGGGCACCAGAACTGAACAGCATAATCGAGGTGCGGCCTGACTAGCGCAAGATATAGTTGCAATATGACCTCCGCACTCTTATTACTTACATTTCTAGATATGAAACCTAATACTTTGTTTGCCATATTTCGAACATTAAAGCACTGTTTTCTAGGCCGTAGGTCCGGGCTTACAAATACTCCTAAGACTCTTTCACAAGTCGACTTCTCTAGGTTGATGTTGTTAAGGCTGTATACATTGACAGTATTTGTTCTTCCAATATTAAGTATGCTGCACTTGGTGTTGAATTTCATTTGCCATTTTTCTGACCACTCCTGCAGTTTATTTAAATCCTCCTGTAGTGCATTTGCATCCTGCCCTGAATTAATCTGCCGCCCTATTAGGTGTCATCCGCAAACTTGCTTATGTCACTGCTGATACCAATATCTAGTTCGTGTATGCAGATTTTGAACAGGAGTGGGCCCATTCCTGACCCCTAGGGAACCCCACTGGTTTCACAGCCCCACTCAGATTTAACACCATCTACTCAGACCCTCTGTGTTCTTTCGGTGAGCCATGATTTTATCCAATTTAAATCTTTCCCCTCGATACCATGAGCCTTAACTTTTCTCAGAAGTCTCTGATGCGGTACTCTGTCAAACGCTTTGCTAAAGTCTAAGTAAATAACAATAATTTTCGTCATTATCTACTACCTCGAAGACTTTCCTAATAAACGTCAGCAGATTTGTTAGACAAGATTTTCCCTTTGTAAACCCATGTTGAGAGTCGTAGATTAATTTGTTTTTCTCTAAATGCGATCGGATGCTATTTGCTATAATTGATTCAAGAAATTTCCCCACTACTGACGTCAAACTAATAGGCCGGTAATTTGACGCTGATGCTCTGTCTCCCTTTTCGAATATAGGTACTACATTTGCCTGTTTGTGCAAGTCTGGCACAGCTCCCGTGTCTATTGATTTTGTAAATAAATTTACAAATCTGTTCCTTTCACTCTTTCAAAACTCGAGGGAAAATTTCATCCGGCCCTGGGGATTTTGTCTTCTTTAATTGATTTATCTTCTTAAGAACATTCCTCTTTTCTGATAGTGATATTCTTTAATTTCCCTTCTTCATTTCCCCTAAATATCAGTTCCACCTGTAGCAATTCCTCGTGAATTTCTTCTGTGAAAACTGATAAGAAGTAGCTGTTTAATGCTTTGCTTATTTTTCACTATCGTCGATCACTTCCCCTCTCTCTGACTTTAAAGGTCCCACCTTGTCCTTGACCTTTGTCCTATATACCTGGAAAAGTCCCTTGGGATTCACCTTGGATTCACCTTGGATTCTCTTGCTATCCTGATTTCGTAGTCCCTCTTTGTCTTCCTTACATTTTTCTTAACATTCATAGAAAGTTCATCATATCTATTTCTGAGATGCTCCTCCCCTCCCTTTAATTTCCTATAAATTCCTTTCTTTATCCCTATGTCATGTTTAAGTTTTCTGGTCGTCCACCTTGGTTCATTCTTATTTGACCTAATTTTTCTGTATGGTATATTTTGTTCCTGTACCTTACGAAGTATACGAGTGAATATATTATAGTCATGATCAATTGTTGCGTCGCCGGTGACCTCACCCTTTCGTACCGGGGACTGACCTGACTGTTCCTAGGTGACCTCACCTAGGTACCTTCTTAACCCCTCATAATCCGCCGATCGAAAGTCTGGGACTCTGACCATATTGTCATTGTTTTTCGTTTCCCTAGTTCTTCCCCTACTGTGATATCTCTGATAATATTTTCTTTATTTGTTAATGCTAGGTCTCGTATATTGTCACCTCTAGTAGTTGTTTAGTAGGTTTTGTAATTAGTTGATATATGCATGTTGTGTTGTCAAAGGAAGAGAAATAATTGAAACCCTGCAATTGTGTGTAAATGAAGCAGATAGTTAGGTCATCAACTTGGAACTTGGTTACAATTTTCCTGATGCCATATGGCAGCAGGGTGTACCATTAGACAACACATTATGCTTCCAATATCTTCCCAGGCGGTAGTACAGTGAGCAGGATGAAGTGTACTCAGGATCGCGTTCAATAATTCTCAACCAAAAATAAATCGTATTTTTGCCGCCAACAATTGTACGAACTTTCATTTAAAAAGACAAATTAACTTCGTAGCTTCAGATCTGGTACAACATTAAGGCGCAGAACCACAATTACTCCTTTATAGGGCCACTTGGAGAACCTGCTGTATGATGTGTACTTGGCGGCAAGACAAAGACCATTACGTACACACGCACCCACGCGCACACGCACACACGCACATAGAGACAAAAGCTCAGGAGACTGTGACGGGGCTCAATTTTTGTTTTCATGTAGCAAGAGTTCCGTGACTGCCCCGGAGTGCCACCACCATTGTTCCTCGTGAAGACCAACATGGTGTTCAGGCACTCACCACAACCAACACCACTACCAGCACCACCACCACAACCACAACTACAACCACAACTACATCACCAGCACCACCACCACAACCAATGCCACCAACATCTCTACCATAACCACAACCACCAACACCACAATGCTACTACCACCACCACCACCATCTCTATCAGCACCACTACCACCATCATCACTACTAGCACCACAACCATCAACATCACTACCAGCATCACCATCATCACTACCAGCACCACAACCATCAACACCACTACTACCACCATCACTACTAGCACCACAACCATCAACACCACTACAACCACCATCACTACCAGCACCACCATCACATCACTACCACAACCTCCATCACAATACAACCATAACCACCATTATCACTATCAACAACACCACTACCACCACTAACTCGTCTTTATAACTACAATTATCACTTAAGTAAGATTTTCTCTTTCTTACAACCAAAAAAATGACAACAAAAGAGAAATAAAAGTTCTACCGTAATCCTAAAACATTTTCCTTAACAAGAGATGGTATAATTCAGACAAATGGCTCACTTAACTTAAGACACAAGGCTCGCGGAAAAAGTTACTGTAACTAATGCCTCTTTGTGTGTTAACTTCCAGGATAAAGATTCACCTTTGCAGTTCTATGAAAACCTAGAGCTAATCCGGCATGGTCTAACCCCCCCCCTCCCCCCCAATGCACGCACACATAAGGCGTACATTCGTGTCTCACAGCAGTTTTAAGGCACTGAGTACTCATCACTGTAGATTGGATCTCACAATGGCCTCAGCCTCGTGTTGTACAGCCTCACTTGTGTACGCTGTTACCCGCTGATTCTCTCGCAGCGACAATACACTACAGTATTTGTATCCTAAAATTGCAGTATTTTGCCGATTTAATTTTTTGTTTAACTCAAACTGAAAATAATTCGTCAATCTCTATCTACAGTATATCCATTTTTATTTACGTAAGTTGTAGTGCGTCTCGAATCTACGTTTTCTGTGAGGATCTTTCAGAAATTATCGAATATTTTCGCCGTCTTTTGTAAAACACATTTTCAAGTACAGTAATTTTACATTTCAAATATATCACCAACTTTGTAAATGCAATACGTATATTAATTTCTTTACTATTTATCTTAGGTATTAATGAGTATTTCGGTTGACCCTACAACAGTCAACCACATACAGTTATATAGGAACTTCTTATCATCAATCTTGCTCTGGAAGTTATAAAGACTCACTAGCCACACACACACGCATCTGCAGTAAATTCTTTTCCTCTTGCATTTCAATATTTTTCTTCCTAAGCACTAACGCTGTAACTAGACTTTGTTACGTTGGTTAGAGCAGTGTAAGTAAACAAAGCCACTGATGTCTTTCTCACCTGGTTTTAATGAGATAATAATGTTGACTTAGAAAGATAATAAATTTGTCGTAAATGCGTGTTTGTGATGATGGCTGTTTATGGTGCGTGAGAGATGACTTTAACGAGGTGCCCCGTACAAGAGTCCCCATGAACTACCTCCACTAACACCCATCCAGCCCATGATTCACGGACTCAACCCATGATCACACCTACAGGTACACCCAATTCATGACCTCCTCACACCCAGCCCATGATTACCCAGCACTTACTCACCCAACACTAACACCCACTCCATCCATAACCACACAACACTAACACCCACTCCACCCATGATCACCCAACACTAACACCCACTCCACCCATGACCACCCAACACTAACACCCATTCCACCCATAACCACCCAACACTATCACCCACTCCACCCATAACCACCCAACACTAACCCCCACTCCACCTATAACCACCCAACACTAACACCCACTCCACCCATAAACACCCAACACTAACACTCACTCCACCCATAACCACCCAACACTAACACCCACTCCAGCCATAACCACCCAACACTAACACCACTCCACCCCAACCACCCAACACTAACACCCACTCACTTTTGACCACCCAACACTAGCACCCACTCACCCATAACCACCCCAACACTAACGCCCCTCCACCGCGACCACCAACACTAACACCCATTCCACCAATGACCACCCAACACTAACACCCACTCCACCCATAACCACCATACTAACACTCACTCATCCACTGACAACCCAACACTAACACCCACTCCACCTATAACCACCCAACACTAACACCCCTCCACTCTGTAACCACCAACACTAACACCCTCACCCATAACCACCTTATAACACTCATTCATATAATCCACCCAACACTAACACCCACTCCACCCATAACCACCCAACACTAACACCCAGTCCACCGATAACCACCAACACTAGCTTGCCCCACTCCACCCATGACCACCCAGCCTTCTTTCGACTCCACCGCAACCACCCCTTGCACTAACACCCACTCCACCTATAACCACCCAACACTAACACCCTCACTCCTTAACCACCCCAACATAACACCCACTCACCCCATGACCACCCAACACTAACACCCACTCCACCACGGTACCCAACACTAACACCCACTCCTGCAACCACCCAACACTAACACCCACTCCACCCATGATCACCCAACACTAACACCCACTCCACCCATAACCACCCAACACTAACACCCACTCCACCCATAACCACCCAACACTAACACCCACTCCACCCATAACCACCCAACACTAACACCCACTCCACCCATAACCACCCAACACTAACACCCACTCCTCCTATGCTCACTTAAGGATCCTACTACACACACCATGTTCTGAACACATCAAGTATGGAGACCAGCTAAGGTATCCAGTGTGATGACGTATCCTCTTGATTACGATGACTTAATCCCTTTAAATACGATGACTTAACCCTTTTGTACACGATGACTTAACCCTTTTGAATACGGTGATTTAGCCCTTTGAGTTCGATGATATAACCCTTTAAGTACTATGTTTTAACCCCTTGGAATACGATGACTTAACCCTTTGAGCACGATGACTTAACCCTTTTGAATACGGTGATTTAGCCCTTTGAGTTCGATGATATAACCCTTTAAGTACTATGTTTTAACCCCTTGGAATACGATGACTTAACCCCCTGAGCATAATGTCATCGTACTCAAGGGATTAATAAGCTTTCTTCTCTAAATTATTATTATTATTATTGTTATTACTATTATTATTATTATTGTTTTTGTTTTTGTTATCCGGCTTACGCTTATTATCCATGTTATAGTGAAGAGAGAGAGAGAGAGAGAGAGAGAGAGAGAGAGAGAGAGAGTTAACATGAAATTTGTTTCCTGGAACGACTCGCTAAAGCTTGAACATGAACTGAGTGTCCCGGGATATGAACTGGTTCTACTGGGTTGTGTATAAACTGGTTGTACTAGAATGTGTATAAACTGGTTGTACTGGGTCGTATGAACTGGTTGTACGTGGTTGTGTATGAACTGGTTGTCCCGGGTTGTATGAACTGGTTGTACTGGGTCGTGTATGAACTGGTTTTGCCGGGTCACAAACTGATTGTAGTGGGTTATGAACTGGCTGTACCGAGTTACGAACTGGTTGTACCGGGCTACGATCGGGTTGTACCGGGTTATGAATTGGTTGTACCAGGTTACGAACTGGTTGTACCGAGTTATGAACTGGTTGTACCGAGTTATGAACTGGTTGTACCGAGTTATGAACTGGTTGTATATGAGCTTTTTGTACCGGGTTATGAACTGGTTGTACCGGGCTACGAACGGGTTGTACCGGGTTATGAATTGGTTGTACCAGGTTACGAACTGGTTGTACCGGGTTATGAACTGGTTGTACCGAGTTATGAACTTGTTGTATATGAGCTTTTTGTACCGGGCTACGAACTGGTTGTACCAGGTTATCAACTGGTTGCACCGGGTTATCAACTGGTTGCACCGGGTTATCAACTGGTTGTACTAATTTGTGTAAGAAACAGACCGTACCGAGAATAGGGTGTTGGGTGGTGGGTGGTGGGAAGGGGGTTGGGTGGTGGAAGGGGTGGTGGGTGATTGAGGGTAGTGGGTGATGGGTGGCGGAAGGAGTGGTTGGTAGGAAGGGGTAAGTATCAGGAAGGGGATTGAGTGACAGGAAGGGGTGGATGGTAGGAAGGGGATTGGGTGGCAGGAAGGGGTGGTGGGTGGTCATTACAGATACAAAACCCCTTTCATAGACTTCCCACAGAGGTTCAATAATACGCCACCCTCCTCGGCACGTCCTTGGCTCCGGTACAACATTAGCAATATCTGTCTGGTTTCACGGCGTTGCACATAATATATATTTTCATTCTTCAACTGTTGGTTTTGCCTTGCTAATGAATGCAAATGAGTACAGAGGAAGCCGGTTCTCTCCGCAGCTTCGTGTTGAGTGTTTGTATGTCGGGTGTCTGGTGTTGTCAAGTGCTCCCTGGGGCCACTCCTTCCCCCACGGCGATGAAAATTAAACGAAGGAACTCAAGTGTTAAGGACGTGTATTTAGTTAAGTTTGTTTCGGTGTGTGTGTGATCTGTTTTGTAGTGGCGACCTGTGGTGTAATGGTTCGCGTGCTTGCCTCGCAAGCGAACGGACCCGAGTTCGATCCTCGGGCAGGGTGTAACTATGGGCAAGTTTCTTTACACCATTTGACTCTGTCAATCCAGCAGTTATTGGGTACCTGGATGTTCATCGATTTGCGGATCGTATTCCAGGATAATGGTTAGCCAGTGCAGTTAGCGAGTTTTCCGGTCTTCTCGGACCATTCCTTGACACTGGGTCATGCAGCTCGTTGACTCAGAGTGGGGTTGTTGTGTTGGCGAAAGCTTCTACACCTTAAACAAATTCACGCATAGGTGGCCCATGGGCCGGCCATCCTCGATTTCGAGGGGCTTCCATTATTATCTGCTTTACAACTGGGTGTTGAGAGTGTGTTGTATGTTCGGGCTAAAAGTCTTCCCTCTTGCTTGGAATAAGAACATAAGAACATAAGAATGGAGGAAACTGCAGCGGGCCTATTGGCCCATACTGGGCAGTCCCGTTTACACCCAACCCCTATTGCTCATATGAGCATCCAACCTATGTTTGTAACAATTCAGCGTATTCGAGTTAATGATGATATTTGGTAACTTGTTCCATTCATCCACTACTCTGTTTCCAAACCAGTGTTTACCTATTTCACGCCTAAATCTAAATTTGTCTAATTTAAAACCATTGTTACGAGTTCTTTCTGTCTATTTGTGTTAGTATAATAAAAAAATCTGCCGCCTTCACTGGTTCTATAATAAAAATCTGCTGACTACACTGGTTCTCTAATAAAAATCTGCCGTCTACTATGGTTCTATCATAAAAATCTTCTAACTACTCTGATATCTTTAACAAAAATCGTCTTTATACTTGGTTTCGGTGTTGAAAATCTACCGTGTGTTTGGGTTGTGTTTACATGTAAAAAAAATCTGCTGTGGTCATAAGTTTCAATGTGTTTAAGTACCACGATAAAAATGTTTACTTATCAAGATGTTTTACCTTCTATTGATCACATAAACCAACTTCCGTTCTCCCTCCAGTTTGTGAATGAGTCAGGTGATGTCTCGTGTTCATAGAGGTACAGGTAGGTAAGGGATTAAGGGATGAGGAACAGGAAACGCCCAAACCCCCACTATAATCAACTGTTTATATACCTGCCCGTCGTAAACATACCGCGCGTAAACATTGACGTCACCTCAGAACACTACAAATCGAACGCTTATAAAGATAATTGTTTAAGTTTTACGAGGATTCTTAGAGAACTCTGGGACAACTAGTGGACTCTTAGAGAACTGAAAGAGTTTTAGTAGCTTCACTCTTTCCTTGATACATGACAGACCGAAGCATTTAGAATATCAACTATTTCTGCGTTGTAAAATACGGATGTACTTTATTTGTCACAAAAATAATGCGAATATCATCTCCCCTCTCCCCTTTTTTTGCATATAAATAAAGTTCAAAATAACTGAAAATATGAACGGATCTGGACGAGGAAGGAATAAGTAGACCTCAACTAATATGTAAGAACTGCATATGTTCGGTGTTTTAGTTTACAGGAAGAAAGAAGATATAACAATAATAGTCAATGGGGATATTTAACAGTATATGTTGAACCACAATGGCACAGATCATTGTAATGTCCTTCCGCAAGAAGTGGACAAATTTTGAAGTTTCTGATATGAACAAAAGTTAAACCGCTTTGTGATATTTATCCGGTTGTACGGGTATTTTTATGTACATTTAATATGAAAATAATTATTTATTCATTACATTAGGTGCGACGTAAAATACTAGAGTTCTTGTAAATAGATACATCATGTATATTGTTCTGATTTTGTTTACATGTCATGATTACAAAAAAAAAATCACTTGCTGCGTCTATGCGAAAAAAATACACACACAAACTAAACCAAATAAAAAATAAAATACTCGACAACTATTCCCTGGTGTGAGCCGTCATCAAGTAGGCCGACAAGTTAAAATGCTTTTGCTGAGTTTTATCAACGACTTTCTCCTTTCCTACACAATTGCACTGCCAGACCTAAGTATATTTACTCTTCAAGCTTATCACGATGACAACAT
>NW_024751739.1:0-13775 GCF_018991925.1 Homarus americanus | reverse complement strand
AGTATAACAAAGTCATATGATCGAGTATAACAAAGTTTCCTGAACGAATATAACAATGTCCCCTGATCGAGTATAACAAAGTCCCCTGATCGCGTATAACAAAGTCCCCTCACCGAGTATAACAAAGTTCCCTGATCGAGTATAACAAAGCCCCCTCATAGACTATAACAAAGTCCCCTGATCGAGAATAACAAAGTTCCCTGATCGGGTATAACAAAGTCCCCTTGTCGAGTATAACAAACTCCCCTGGTCGAGTATAACAAAGTCCCATGATCGAGTATAACAAAGTCCCCTGATCGAGTATAACAAAGTCCCCTGAACGATTATAACAAAGGCCCCTGTTCAAGTATAACAAAGCCCCCTGATCGAGTATAACAAAGCCCACTACTCGAGTATAACAAAATCCCTTGATCAAGTATAACAAAGTCCCCTGAACGAGTATATCAAAGGCCCCTGATCGAGTTTATCAAAGGCCCCTCATCGAGTATAACAAAGTCCCCTGGTCAAGTATAACAAACTCCCCTGGTCGAGTATAACAAAGTCCCCTGGTCGAGGATAACAAAGGCCCCTGATCGAATATAACAAAGGCGCCTGAACGAATATAACAAAAGCCCATGATCGAGTTTAACAAAGGCCCCTAATCGAATATAACAAAGTCCCTTGGTCGAGTATAACAAAGTCCCCTGAACGATTATAACAAAGGCCCTTGATCCAGTATAACAAAGCCCCCTGATCGAGTATAACAAAGCCCCCTCATCGAGTATAACAAAGTTCCCTGATCAAGTATAACAAAGTCCCCTGAACGAGTAGAACAAAGTCCCCTAATCGAGTTTAACAAAGACCCCTCATCGAGAATAACAAAGGCCTTTGATCGAGTTTAACAAAGGCCCTTATTCGAGTATAACAAAGTCCCCTCATCGAGTATAACAAAGGCCCCTGATCGAGTTTAACAAAGTTCCCTGGTCGAGTATAACAAAATCCCCTGATCGAGCATAACAAATTCCACTGATCGAGTATAACAACGGCCCCTGATCGAGTTTAACAAAGGCCCCCGATCGAGTATAACAAAGTCCCCTGATCGAGTATAACAAAGTCCCCTGATTGAGTATAACAAAAGCCCCTGATCGAGTTTAACAAAGGCCCCTAATCGAGTACAACAAACTCCCCTGGTCGAGTATAACAAAGTCCCCTGATCGAGTATAACAAAGTCGCTTGAACGATTATAACAAAGTCCCCTGATCGAGTATAACAAAGTTTCCTGATCGAGTAAAACAAAGCCCCCTGATCGAGTATAACAAAGTCTCCTGATCGAGTATAACAAAGTCCCCTGATCGAGTATAACAAAGGCCCCTGAACGAGTTTAACAAAGGCCCCTCATCGATTATAACAAAGTCTCCTGATCGAATATAACAAACTCCCCTGGACGAGTATAACAAAGTCCCCTGATCGAGTATAACAAAGTCCCCTGATCGAGTATAACAAATTCGCTTGAACGATTATAACAAAGTCCCCTATTCGAGTATAACAAAGTCCCCTGATCGAGTATAAAAATGGCCCCTAATCGAGTATAACAATGTCACCTCATCGAGTATAACAAAGTCCCCTGATCGAGTATAACAAAGCCCCCTCATCGAGTATAACAAAGTCCCCTGATCGAGGATAACAAAGTCCTTGATCGAGTATAACAAAGTCCCCTGATCGAGTATAACAAAGTCTCCTGATCGAGTATAACAAAGTCCCCTGATCGAGTATAACGAGGCCTCTGATCGAGTATAACAAAGGCCCCTCATCGAGTATAACAAAGTCCCCTGATCGAGTATAAAAATGTCCCCTGATCGAGTATAACAAAGTCCCATGATCGAGTATAAAAAAGTCCAATGATCGAGAATAACAAAGTACCCTAATCGAGTATAGCAAAGCCCCCTTATCGAGTATAACAAAGTCCCCTGATCGAGTATAACAAAGTCCCCTGATTGAGTATAACAAAAGCCACTGATCGAGTTTAACAAAGGCCCCTAATCGAGTACAAAAAACTCCCCTGGTCGAGTATAACAAAGTCCCCTGATCGAGTATAACAAAGTCCCCTGATCGAGTATAACAAAGTCCCCTGAACGATTATAACAAAGTCGCCTGAACGATTATAACAAAGTCCCCTGATCGAGTATATAAAAGTCCAATGATCGAGAATAACAAGGTACCCTAATCGAGTATAGGAAAGCCCCCTGATCGAGTATAACAAAGTCCCCTGATCGAGTATAACAAAGTCCCCTGATCGAGTATAACAAAAGCCCCTGATCGAGTATAACAAAGGCCCCTAATCGAGTACAACAAACTCCCTGGTCGAGTATACAAAGTCCCCTGATCGAGTATAACAAAGTCCCCTGATCGAGTATAACAAAGTCCCCTGAACGAATATAACAAAGGCCCCTGATTCAGTATAACAAAGCACCCTGATCGAGTATAACAAAGCCCCCTCATCGACTATAACAAAATCCCCTGATCAAGTGTAACAAAGTCCCCTGAATGAGTAGAACAAAGTCCCCTGATCGAGTTTCTAAATAGAGGCCCATGATCGAGTATAACAAATCCTATGGTCGAGTATATAACAAAGGCCTCTTCAATGAGTGTAACAAAGTCCCCTGAATGAGTAGAACAAAGTCCCCTGAACGATTATAACAAAGTCGCCTGAACGATTATAACAAAGTCCCCTGATCGAGTATAAAAAAGTCCAATGATCGAGAATAACAAGGTACCCTAATCGAGTATAGCAAAGCCCCCTGATCGAGTATAACAAAGTCCCCTGAACGTGTATAACACAGTCCCATCATCGAGTAAAACAATGTCCTCTCATCGAATATAACAATGTCCCCTGATCGAGTATAACAAAGTCCCCTCATCGAGTATAACAAAGGCCCTTCATCGAGTATAACAAAGTCCCCTGATCGAGTATAACAAAGTCCCCTGATCGAGTATAACAAAGTCCCCTGAACGATTATAACAAAGGCCCCTGATCAAGTATAACAAAGCCCTCTGATCGAGTATAACAAATTCCCCTGATCGAGTATAACAAAGTCTCCTGATCGAGTATAACAAAGTCCCCTGATCGAGTATAACGAGGCCTCTGATCGAGTATAACAAAGTTCCCTAATCGGGTATAACAAAGGCCCCTGATCGAGTATAACAAAGTTTCCTAATCGAGTAAAACAAAGCCCCCTGATCGAGTATAACAAAGTCTCCTGATCGAGTATAACAAAGTCCCCTGCTCGAGTATAACGAGGCCTCTGATCGAGTATAACAAAGGCCCCTCATCGAGTATAACAAAGTTTCCTGATCGAGTAAAACAAAGCCCCCTGATCGAGTATAACAAAGTCTCCTGATCGAGTATAACAAAGTCCCCTGATCGAGTATAACAAAGGCCCCTTATCGAGTTTAACAAAGGCCCCTCATCGAGAATAACAAAGTCTCCTGATCGAGTATAACAAAGTCCCCTGATCGAGTATAACAAAGTCCCCTGATCGAGTATAACAAAGTCGCTTGAACGATTATAACAAAGTCCCCTATTCGAGTATAACAAAGTCCCCTGATCGAGTATAAAAATGGCCCCTAATCGAGTATAACAATGTCCCCTCATCGAGTATAACAAAGTCCCCTGATCGAGTATAACAAAGCCCCCTCATCGAGTATAACAAAGTCCCCTGATCGAGGATAACAAAGTCCTTGATCGAGTATAACAAAGTCCCCTGATCGAGTATAACAAAGTCTCCTGATCGAGTATAACAAAGTCCCCTGCTCGAGTATAACGAGGCCTCTGATCGAGTATAACAAAGGCCCCTCATCGAGTATAACAAAGTCCCCTGATCGAGTATAAAAAAGTCCCGTGATCGAGTATAACAAAGTCCCCTGATCGAGTATAAAAAAGTCCAATGATCGAGAATAACAAGGTACCCTAATCGAGTATAGCAAAGCTCCCTGATCGAGTATAACAAAGTCCCCTGATCGAGTATAACAAAGTCCCCTGATTGAGTATAACAAAAGCCCCTGATCGAGTTTAACAAAGGCCCCTAATAGAGTACAACAAACTCCCCTGGTCAAGTATAACAAAGTCCCCTGATCGAGTATAACAAAGTCCCCTGATCGAGTATAACAAAGTCCCCTGAACGATTATAACAAAGTCCCCTATTCCAGTATAACAAAGTCGCCTGAACGATTATAACAAAGTCCCCTGATCGAGTATAAAAAAGTCCAATGATCGAGAATAACAAGGTACCCTAATTGAGTATAGCAAAGCCCCCTGATCGAGTATAACAAAGGCCCCTCATCGAGTATAACAAAGTCCCCTGATCGAGTATAAAAAAGTCCCGTGATCGAGTATAACAAAGTCCCCTGATCGAGTATAAAAAAGTCCAATGATCGAGAATAACAAGGTACCCTAAATGAGTATAGCAAAGCCCCTGATCGAGTATAACAAAGTCCCCTGATCGAGTATAACAAAGTCCTCTGATTGAGTATAATAAAAGCCCCTGATCGAGTTTAACACAGGCCCCTAATCGAGTACAGCAAACTCCCCTGGTCGACTATAACAAAGTCCCGTGATCGAGTATAACAAAGTCCCCTGATCGAGTATAACAAAGTCCCCTGAACGATTATAACAAAGGCCCCTGATCGAGTAAAACAAGGTTCCCTGATCGAGTATAACAAAGCCCCCTCATCGAGTATAACAAAGTCCCCTGATCGAGAATAACAAAGTCCCCTGATCGAGTATAACAAAGGCCCCTGATCGAGTTTAACAGATGCCCATGATCGAGTATAACAAAGTCCCCTGGTCGAGTATAACACAGGCCCCTCATCGAGTTTAACAAAGGCCCCTCATCCAGTATAAAAAAGTTCCCTGTTCGAGTATAACAAACTCCCCTTGTCGAGTATAAAAAAGTCCCCTGATCGAGTATAACAAAGTCCCCTGATCGAGTATAACAAAGTCCCCTGAACGAATATAACAAAGGCCCCTGATCAAGTATAACAATGCCCACTGATCGAGTATAACAAAGCCCCCTCATTGACTATAACAAAATCCCCTGATCAAGTGTAACAAAGTCCCCTGAATGAGTAGAACAAAGTCCCCTAATCGAGTTTAACAAAGGCCCCTCATCGAGAATAACAAAGGCCCCTATTCGAGTATAACAAAGTCCCCTGATCGAGTATAACAAAGTCCCCTGAACGAGTATAACACAGTCCCATCATCGAGTATAACAATGTCCTCTCATCGAATATAACAATGTCCCCTGATCGAGTATAGCAAAGTCCCCTCATCGAGTATAACAAAGGCCCTTCATCGAGTATAACAAAGTTCCCTGATCGAGTATAACAATGTCCCCTGATCGAGTATAACAAAGTCCCCTGAACGATTATAACAAAGGCCCCTGATCAAGTATAACAAAGCCCCCTGATCGAGTATAACAAAGCCCCCTCATCGAGTGTAACAAAGTTTCCTGATCGAGTAAAACAAAGCCCCCTGATCGAGTATAACAAAGACCCCTGATCGAGTATAACAAAGTCCCCTGATCGAGTATAACAAAGTCCCCTGATCAAGTTTAACAAAGTCCCCTGATCGAGTATAACAAATTCGCTTGAACGATTATAACAAAGTCCCCTATTCGAGTATAACAAAGTCCCCTGATCGAGTATAAAAATGGCCCCTAATCGAGTATAACAATGTCACCTCATCGAGTATAACAAAGTCCCCTGATCGAGTATAACAAAGCCCCCTCATCGAGTATAACAAAGTCCCCTGATCGAGGATAACAAAGTCCTTGATCGAGTATAACAAAGTCCCCTGATCGAGTATAACAAAGCCTCCTGATCGAGTATAACAAAGTCCCCTGATCGAGTATAACGAGGCCTCTGATCGAGTATAACAAAGGCCCCTCATCGAGTATAACAAAGTCCCCTGATCGAGTATAAAAAAGTTCAATGATCGAGAATAACAAGATACCATAATCGAGTATAGCAAAGCCCCCTGATCGAGTATAACAAAGTCCCCTGATCGAGTATAACAAAGTCCCCTGATTGAGTATAACAAAAGCCCCTGATCGAGTTTAACAAAGGCCCCTAATCGAGTACAACAAACTCCCCTGGTCAAGTATAACAAAGTCCCCTGATCGAGTATAACAAAGTCCCCTGATCGAGTATAACAAAGTCCTCTGAACGATTATAACAAAGTCGCCTGAACGATTATAACAAAGTCCCCTGATCGAGTATAAAAAAGTCCAATGATCGAGAATAACAAGGTACCCTAATCGAGTATAGCAAAGCCCCCTGATCGAGTATAACGAAGTCCCCTGATCGAGTATAACAAAGTCCCCTTATTGAGTATAACAAAAGCCCCTGATCGAGTTTAACAAAGGCCCCTAATCGAGTACAACAAACTCCCCTGGTCGAGTATAACAAAGTCCCCTGATCGAGTATAACAAAGTCCCCTGATCGAGTATAACAAAGTCGCCTGAACGATTATAACAAAGTCCCCTATTCGAGTATAACAAGATCCCCTGATCGAGTATAAAAATGGCCCCTAATCGAGGATAACAAAGTCCTCTGAACGATTATAACAAAGGATCCTGATCGATTATAACAAATTTTCCTGATCGAGTAAAACAAAGCCCCCTGATCGAGTATAACAAAGTCCCCTAATCGAGTATAACAAAGTCTCCTGTTCGAGTATAACAAAGGCCCCTAATCGAGTTTAACAAAGGCCCCTCATCGAGTATAACAAAGTCCCCTGGTCGAGTATAACAAAGGCCCCAGATCGAATATAACAAAGGCGCCTGAACGAGTATAACAAAGCCCCCTCATCGAGTATAACAAAGTTCCCTGATCGAGTATAACAAAGTCCACTGATCGAGAATAACAAAGTTCCCTGATCAAGTATAACAAAGGCCCCTGATCGAGTATAACAAAGACCCCTGGTCGAGCATAATAAAGTCCCCTGATCGAGTAAAACAAAGGCCCCTGCTCAAGTATAACAAAGGCCCCTGATCGAGTATAACAAAGTCCCCTGGTCGAGTATAATAAAGTCCCCTAATCGAGTATAACAATGGCCCCTGATCGAGTATAACAAAGTCCCATAATCGAGAATAAGAAAGTCCCCCCTTCCAATATAACAAAGTCCCCTGATCGAGTATAAGAAAGTCCCCTCATCGAGTTTAACAAAGTCCCCTGATCGAGTATAACAAACTCCCCTTTACGAGTATAACAAAGTCCCCTGATCGAGTATAACAAAGTCCCCTGATCGAGTATAACAAAGTCGCTTGAACGATTATAACAAAGTCCCCTATTCGAGTATAACAAAGTCCCTGATCGAGTATAAAATGGCCCCTAATCGAGGTATAACAATGTCCCTCATCGAGTATAACAAAGTCCCCTGATCGAGTATAACAAAGCCCCCTCATCGGTATAATAAAGTCCCTGATCGAGGATAACAAAGTCCTTGATCGAGTATAACAAAGCCCCTCATCGGTATAACAAGTCCCTGATCCGGGAATGTGAAGTCCTTGATCCAGAGTATAACAAAGTCCCTGATCCCGGTATAACAAAGTCTCTGATCGGGAGATATAACAAAGTCCCCTGATCGAGTATAACAAAGTCCACTGATCGAGAATAACAAAGTCCCCTGATCAAGTATAACAAAGGCCCCTGATCGAGTATAACAAAGACCCCTGGTCGAGCATAATAAAGTCCCCTGATCGAGTAAAACAAAGGCCCGTGCTCAAGTATAACAAACTCCCCTTTACGAGTATAACAAAGTCCCCTGATCGAGTATAACAAAGTCCCCTGATCGAGAATAACAAAGTCGCTTGAACGATTATAACAAAGTCCCCTATTCGAGTAAAACAAAGTCCCCTGATCGAGTATAAAAATGGCCCCTAATCGAGTATAACAATGTCCCTCATCAGTATAACAAAGTCCCTGATCGAGTATAACCGGTAACCCCTCATCGAGTATAACAAAGTCCCCTGATCGAGGATAACAAAGTCCTTGATCGAGTATAACAAAGTCCCCTGATCGAGTATAACAAAGTCTCCTGATCGAGTATAACAAAGATCCCCTGATCGAGTATAACAAAGTCCACTGATCGAGCATAATAAAGTCCCCTGATCGAGTAAAACAAAGGCCCCTGCTCAAGTATAACAAAGGCCCCTAATCGAGTATAACAAAGTCCCCTGGTCGAGTATAATAAAGTCCCCTAATCGAGTATAACAAAGGCCCCTGATCGAGTATAACAAAGTCCCATAATCGAGAATAAGAAAGTCCCCCCTTCCAATATAACAAAGTCCCCTGATCGAGTATAAGAAAGTCCCCGCATCGAGTTTAACAAAGTCCCCTGATCGAGTATAACAAACTCCCCTGGACGAGTATAACAAAGTCGCTTGAACGATTATAACAAAGTCCCCTATTCGAGTATAACAAAGTCCCCTGATCGAGTATATAAATGGCCCCTAATCGAGTATAACAATGTCCCCTCATCGAGTATAACAAAGTCCCCTGATCGAGTATAACAAAGCCCCCTCATCGAGTATCACAAAGTCCCCTGATCGAGGATAACAAAGTCCTTGATCGAGTATAACAAAGCCCCTCATCGAGTATAACAAAGTCCCCGGATCGAGGATAACAAAGTCCTTGATCGAGTATAACAAAGTCCCCTGATCGAGTATAACAAAGTCTCCTGATCGAGTATAACAAAGTCCCCTGATCGAGTATAACGAGGCCTCTGTTTGAGTATAACAAAGGCCCCTCATCGAGTATAACAAAGTCCCCTGATCGAGTATAAAAAAGTCCCGTGATCGAGTATAACAAAGTCCCCTGATCGAGAATAAAAAAGTCCAATGATCGAGAATAACAAGGTACCCTAATCGAGTATAGCAAAGCCCCCTGATCGAGTATAACAAAGTCCCCTGATCGAGTATAACAAAGTCCTCTGATTGAGTATAACAAAAGCCCCTGATCGAGTTTAACAAAGGCCCCTAATCGAGTACAACAAACTCCCCTGGTCGAGTATAACCAAGAGTCCCTGATCGAGTATAACCGATCTCTGGTCCAGGTATAACATCCCTGAACGATTATAACAAAGGCCCTGATCCAGGTATAACAAGGTTCCTGATCGAGTATAACCAGCCTCATCGAGGTATAAGCAAGTCCCTGATCGTGAATAACAAAAGTCCCCTGATCGAGAGTATAACAAGGCCCTGATCGGGTTTAACAGGGCCATGATCGGAAGTATAACAAAGTCCCTGGTCGGTGATTATAACAAAAGGCCCCTGATCGAGTATAACAAGACCTGATCAGCGAAGAGGTTTAGCAAAGGCCCTTGATCGAGTATAACAAAGTCACCTGGTCGAGTATAACAAACTCCCCTGGTCGAGTATAACAAAGTTCCCTGTTCGAGTATAACAAAGTCCCCTGAACGAATATAACAAAGGCCCCTGATCCAGTATAACAAAGCACCCTGATCGAGTATAACAAAGCCCCCTCATCGACTATAACAAAATCCCCTGATCAAGTGTAACAAAGTCCCCTGAATGAGTAGAACAAAGTCCCCTAATCGAGTTTAACAAAGGCCCCTCATCGAGAATAACAAAGGCCTTTGGTCGAGTTTAAAAAAGGCCCCTATTCGAGTATAACAAAGTCCCCTGATCGAGTATAACAAAGTCCCCTGAACGAGTATAACACAGTCCCATCATCGAGTATAACAATGTCCTCCTATCGAATATAACAATGTCCCCTGATCGAGTATAACAAAGTCCCCTCATCGAGTATAACAAAGGCCCTTCATCGAGTATAACAAAGTCCCCTGATCGAGTATAACAAAGTCGCCTGATCGAATATAACAAAGTCCCCTGAACGATTATAACAAAGGCCCCTGGTCGAGTATAACAAAGCCCCCTGATCGAGTATAACAAGCCCCCTAATCAGAGTATAACAAAAGTCCCTGATCCAAGTTTAACAAAAGTCCCTGAACGAGTATAACAAAGTCCCTGATCGAGTGATAACAAAGTCCCTAATCGGGTATAACAAAGGCCCTGATTAAGGTATAACAAAAGTTTCCTGATCGAGTAAAACAAAAGCCCCCTGATCGAGGTATAACAAAAGACCCTGATCGAGTATAACAAAAGTCCCTGATCGGTATAACAAGTCCCTGAACGATTATAACAAAGGCCCTGATCGAGTATAACAAAGTTTCCTGATCAAGTAAAACAAAGCCCCCTGATCGAGTATAACAAAGTCTCCTGATCGAGTATAACAAAGTCCCCTGATCGAGTATAACAAAGGCCCCTGATCGAGTTTAACAAAAGCCCCTCATCGAGAATAACAAAGTCTCCTGATCGAGTATAACAAACTCCCCTGGACGAGTATAACAAAGTCCCCTGATCGAGTATAACAAAGTCCCCTGATCGAGTATAACAAATCCGCTTGAACGATTATATCAAAGTCCCCTATTCGAGTATAACAAAGTCCCCTGATCGAGTATAAAAATGGCCCCTAATCGAGCATAACAATGTCCCCTCATCGAGTATAACAAAGTCCCCTGATCCAGTATAACAAAGCCCCCTCATCGAGTATAACAAAGTCCCCTGATCGAGGATAACAAAGTCCTTGATCGAGTATAAGAAAGTCCCCTAATCGAGTATAACAAAGTCTCCTGATCGAAAATTATAACGAAAGTCACCTGATCGAGTATAACGGGCCTCTGATCGAGTAACAAGGCCCTCATCAGGTATAACAAAGTCCCCTGATCGAGTATAAAAAAGTCCCCTGATCGAGTATAACAAAGTCCCCTGATCGAGTATAAAAAGGCCAATGATCGAGAATAACAAGGTACCCTAATCGAGTATAGCAAAGCCCCCTGATAGAGTATAACAAAGTCCCCTGATCGAGTATAACAATGTCCCCTGATTGAGTATAACAAAAGCCCCTGATCGAGTTTAACAAATGCCCCTAATCGAGTACAACAAACTCCCCTGGTCAAGTATAACAAAGTCCCCTGATCGAGTATAACAAAGTCCCCTGATCGAGTATAACAAAGTCCCCTGAACGATTATAACAAAGTCGCCTGAACGATTATAACAAAGTCCCCAGATCGAGTATAAAAAAGTCCAATGATCGAGAATAACAAGGTACCCTAATCGAGTATAGCAAAGCCCCCTGATCGAGTATAACAAAGGCCCCTCATCGAGTAAAACAAAGTCCCATGATCCAGTATAACAAAGGCCCCTCATCGAGTATAACAAAGTCCCCTGATCGAGTATTACAGAGTTCCCTGATCGAGTATAACAAAGTCCACTGATCGAGTATAACAAAGTCCCCTGATCGGGTATAACAAAGGCCCCTGATTGAGTATAACAAAGGCCCCTCATCGAGTATAACAAAGTCCCATGATCGAGTATAACAAAGCCCCTCATCGAGTATAACAAAGTCCCCTAGTCGAGGATAACAAAGTCCTTGATGCAATTATATATAAATCCCCCCTCATCGGTATAACAAAGGTCCCCTGATCGAGGATAACAAAGTCTTTGATCGAGTATAACAAAGTCCCCTGATCGAGTATAACAAAGTCTCCTGATCGAGTATAACAAAGTCCCCTGATTGAGTATAACGAGGCCTCTGATCGAGTATAACAAAGGCCCCTCATCGAGTATAACAAAGTCCCCTGATCGAGTATAAAAAAGTCCCGTGATCGAGTATAACAAAGTCCCCTGATCGAGTATAAAAAAGTCCAATGATCGAGAATAACAAGGTACCCTAATCGAGTATAGCAAAGCCCCCTCATCGAGTATAACAAAGTCCCCTGATCGAGTATAACAAAGTCCTCTGATTGAGTATAACAAAAGCCCCTGATCGAGTTTAACAAAGGCCCCTAATCGAGTACAACAAACTCCCCTGGTCGAGTATAACAAAGTCCCCTAATCGAGTATAACAAAGTCCCTGATCGAGTATAACAATGTCCCCTGAACGATTATAACAAAGGCCCCTGATCGAGTATAACAAGGTTCCCTGATCGAGTATAACAAAGCCCCCTCATCGAGTATAACAAAGTCCCCTGATCGAGAATAACAAAGTCCCCTGATCGAGTATAACAAAGGCCCCTGATCGAGTTTAACAGAGGCCCATGATCGAGTATAACAAAGTCCCCTGATCGAGTTTAGCAAAGGTCCTTGATCGAGTATAACAAAGTCACCTGGTCGAGTATAACAAACTCCCCTGGTCGAGTATAACAAAGTTCCCTGTTCGAGTATAACAAACTCCCCTTGTCGAGTATAACAAAGTCCCCTGATCGAGTATAACAAAGTCCCCTGATCGAGTATAACAAAGTCCCCTGAACGAATATAACAAAGGCCCCTGATTCAGTATAACAAAGCACCCTGATCGAGTATAACAAAGCCCCCTCATCGACTATAACAAAATCCCCTGATCAAGTGTAACAAAGTCCCCTGAATGAGTAGAACAAAGTCCCCTAATCGAGTTTAACAAAGGCCCCTCATCGAGAATAACAAAGGCCTTTGATCGAGTTTAACAAAGGCCCCTATTCGAGTATAACAAAGTCCCCTGATCGAGTATAACAAAGTCCCCTGAAGGAGTATAACACAGTCCCATCATCGAGTATAACAATGTCCTCTCATCGAATATAACAATGTCCCCTGATCGAGTATAACAAAGTCCCCTCATCGAGTATAACAAAGGCCCTTCATCGAGTATAACAAAGTCCCTGATCGAGTATAACAAAGTTCCCTGATCGAGTAAAACAAAGTCCCCTGAACGATTATAACAAATGCCCCTGATCAAGTATAACAAAGCCCCCTGATCGAGTATAACAAAGCCCCTAATCGAGTGTAACAAAGTCCCCTGATCAAGTTTAACAAAGTCCCCTGAACGAGTATAACAAAGTCCCCTGATCGAGTATAACAAAGTCCCCTAATCGGGTATAACTTAGGCCCCTGATCGAGTATACCAAAGTTTCCTGATCGAGTAAAACAAAGCCCCCTGATCAAGTATAACAAAGACCCCTGATCGAGTATAACAAGTCCCTGATCGAGTATAACAAAAGTCCCTGAACGATTATAACAAAAGCTGATCGAGAGTATAACAAGTTTCCTGATCAGCAGGTAAAACCAAGCCCCTGATCGAGTATAACAAAAGTCCCCTGATCCAGTATAAAAAAGTCCAGTGAGGTAACAAGGTGCCTATTCGGTATAAAGGCCCTTGATCAGTATAACGAGTCCCTGATCAGTGTAACAAAGTCCCTGATGATTGGTATAACAAAAAAGCCCTGATCGAGTTTAACAAAGGCTAATCGAGTACAACAAACTCCCTGGTCAGGTATAACAAAGTCCCTGATCGAGTATAACAAAGTCCCTGATCGAGTATAACAAAGTCCCCTGAACGATTATAACAAAGTCGCCTGAACGATTATAACAAAGTCCCCTGATCGAGTATAAAAAAGTCCAATGATCGAGAATAACAAGGTACCCTAATCGAGTATAGCAAAGCCTTCTGATCGAGTATAACAAAGGCCCCTCATCGAGTATAACAAAGTCCCATGATCCAGTATAACAAAGGCCCCTCATCGAGTATAACAAAATCCCCTGATCGAGTATTACAGAGTTCCCTGATCGAGTATAACAAAGTCCCCTGATCGAGTATAACAAAGTCCCCTGATCGGGTATCACAAAGGCCCCTGATCGAGTATAACAATGTCCCCTCATCGAGTATAACAAAGTCCCCTGATC
>NW_024751738.1:0-32408 GCF_018991925.1 Homarus americanus | reverse complement strand
AAGCAAATTACATTGGTAAGTGACTATACATGACAGAAGAAAAACAATACAATAACATTATGTTCATAAACCATTAAAATACATATAAAAAAAATCGCCCATCCTTTTCTCCAATTTCCTGTCCATTTGTTCACGTTGGACTTCACAATGCCCATTCCAGTTGATAGAGGAGGAGGGCAACGATAAGAAAAAAATTGGGAGTCCCTGAACCTGGCTGATGCCAGGTCCAAGGGCCAGGGTTCTCCCCCAAGAGGATCCTGACTCCTGGAACCACTGGACAAACAAGAATGCTGGTCCAAAAGCCTCTTGGAAGAAGCCTCCTGACCCCAGCTCAAAAGGATAAAAAAAAGGCTAACCAAGTTCAGGACCGGCTCTCCTTGTCCTAGGTTTGGCACTTCCTGGATGAGCAATTCCAAACCCTTACAAAAAAAGGGAACCTACGCAGCCTGACACTGACTTCTGAGACACAGCAAATGCTGCTCCTAGGGTCAGTTACCTCCTCCAGGAAGCTCCTTATCCCAGATACAGAAATGTCCGAATCCTCTAGAACGGAGATACAATGTTCCGAGAGTAAGGCATTTCCCAGAACAGACTTCTGACCCCCGTTCTAAAGGGGTGGGGGAAAGGGGGCAAATGCAGTTGATGATTCTTCAAATTACATTGGTAAGTGACTATTGTATAGATGACTGATGAAAAGAGACAATACATACAGACATTACACCAATACAATACAGTATTCTCATAATAAACCATTAAAATCTTGCACTTTTCTTCTACAATTTCATTTCCATTTGTTTATGCTGGACTTCACAATGTCCATTCCAGTTGATAAAGGAGGAGGGCAACGATAAGAAAAAAAAAATGGGGAGTCCCTGAACCTGGCTGATGCCAGATCCGAGGGCCAGGGTTCTCCTCCAAGAGGATCCTGACTCCTGGAACCATTGGACAAACAAGCATGCTGGTCCAAAAACCTCCTTCCCAGTGTCATGATCGTGATGACGGCTAACCTAAAAACCTTAAGGATTCATTTTACGCTCAAACGTCCACAAAACCTGAGTCCCCCAGTGGAAACGTCCCCTGTTTTCTCTGTTTCCTTGATGACGTCATCGAGAGGCCGTCTTTGTCTAAAGGGAACTTTGAATATAATCTGCGAATTTCGTAGCAAGACGCTGTATGTTGGGACCTGTTGCCATCCAACCCTTGGTAATCAATTTAATTTTTGCTTTTGATAGCTCAGTCAGAGCATTGTTAGTGAAGATAATAGTAGGAAATGAAACTGAGTTCATAGTCTCAGTTTCAACGTCAGAGTGTACAGTAAAGTAATTCATCGAAATAGAAGTAGGTGGAGTCCCTGACCTAGCTTGAGTGAGAGTGCTGCGGGCATTTCAACCGTTAGTAAGTGCTCGCCCCTTCACCCATACAGGTAGGTCATTCCACTCTGTGTTGTGATTCGCCCTTCTTTAAGTGATTTGACCCAATTAATAGTTGATTGTGCAAGTGTTACAGTAACGCAGTTGATATGCTCTGAGTGAAGTAATGTTTACGTCTTTAACGTCCCCTGAAACGTGGTGTCGCTGTCACAGTTAGTAAGTGCTCGCCCCTTCACCCATACAGGTCCCTAACACAGCCTAGGCCGTGTCTGTAGGGTGGATGTTGTATCCACTATGTCTGGAGAGATGTCCGAGGTCCAGTAGGATCAGTTATCTTCGTGAGACCCAACCGTCAGACACTTCAGACTACCTATGGCCCCCATAGCTGGCCAGTCTGACCCTAACGCTCGGCCCGCGAGGTGACCCCGGATCACCAAGCCCCACACAACTACCAGCCCCCATCATTGGTGGATGAGTGTCTAACTCAGTAGGGCTATGGTGTGGTTGTGTTATTCCACTGGGTTCTTCAGAGTTCATTGGAAAGTACCCCATGGTGGCAGGACCCCCATGGCGGTTGCTTGATTATCACTCCTGACTACTGAGTGTTGTAGTGGCAGTTGTCCTTGGTCTTTATGGTGCTAAGTTACGATAAGAGTTTAAGTGTTATTGAGTATGTCCACCCAGTAGTGGTGTGAGTGTTATTGAGTATGTCCACCCAGTAGTGGTGTGAGTATGTTGAGCCTGAGGGCATAGTACCAGGTTTCGTCTGTTGGTACATATATTCTTTCTCCTATCTCCATTTTAATGTTTAAATAAATATTGTATTTGTATATTGTGTCTATTATTTACCTACAGTATCTACCGTTATTTCTTCCCTATTACTTGATACTATCATTACATATACCCCCGAGCCTCCTCTCGTCACACTACCAATGATTATAAGTAAAATTGTTATAAGAGGCACAGGCCCTTATAACAGTACAGTAAAGTCTTATGTTCTAGTCAAGTTTCTCCCACATATACGTTACTTGAGTATAGTTTTAATTCATATCACCAGCCTTCCCTCCCTCACTGTAATACTCTTCAATTATGTCTCCAGCAGTCTTCCCTCTCAATTAACTTTTGTCCACTCTTCCCTCACTCTGACCATAACATGGCATACAGCTCACAGGTGGGGAAAGTTGATAATCTCCCAGTAATTTAAACAGATGCAAAGAAAAATATCTAAATCAATTCTATCAGGCATTTGTATATTTAAAGCAGCATATACTGTATAGTGAAAGGTTCTGCTCTTCCTGTAGCTACATAAAAAAATGATCTTGAGGTAGACAGGCAAGCCCAGGATAAAGGAGCTTACTGGTAAGGTTAACCTACCATAAGCATGTACTGTACCAGGTACTATCATTCACTGTAAATGACCCATGGAAATGCATAAATTGTAACCCCTCAAAAATATTATGCGTGTATAGTTTGACCCCAATTTTTTACATAAAAATTTGATCATTAAGACTTGAACTATACTTTAAGATACAGTAAACGGTAATTTCATGAAGTTACTTTGTGATTTTATCTCTTACATAATTATTGAAGTAATATCCTCACTTTATTAAAGTTATTAACACCACAGTGTTAACTCTCACTCTGTGTCATGGGAAAATAGGCGGACGTTCTGCAACGTCACCCAGGGCTTAAGGATTAAGACATTTTGGGTTAGTATTTTCATTATAGAAAAGTATCTTGGCTTTTATAATGGGAGTCTATGGGAAAATTTATCTGATTTACTAAAGGTTTTACAGGAACAGAACTCTCTTATAAACTGGGGAATGCCTGTAGAACCTTCCTAATATTCAAAGTACCAGAAAATAGTAATTACAAGTAATTACCATCTAGTCCTTTAGGTCCAGTTAACTTCAGATCTCATTCACTTGCACGTCCAGCCCACTTTAGTCTAGTTCACATCAGGTCCAGCTCAATTCAGGTCCACTTTAGACAGTGATGGAGAAAGTATCTGGAAGTATTACTTAAAATAAAGTACAGTACTACACTGTTGCTTTGTACAAATTATAATTTGTATAAAGTAGCTTTCTTCAAAACTACTTACACAAAACAAAAGTTTAATTAACTGAAGTGAAACATACAAGTAGAAAAAGTAAAAAAGAAACTAGTATTTGTAAGGTATCAAAATTGATAAACGATGATATGCAAAGCTTAAAGTTATTAACATAATTAAGAGAGAAAATATGAGACAGAGGTATTTATGTATTTACAATCAACTTTGGGTTAAATTTTTTTTTTCTGTAATAACTAATCTTCATATTTCTTGTGGCACACCTGGGCTGGAATATCAGTTCAGCACAGGTGTTAAAATGATTTTATGCTTTTACTTTATATACAGGTAACTCTCGTTTTACGTGCGTTTGATTTAAGCGTTTTTGGAACAACGCGATTGTTCAATTAATACCAAAAGCTAATTTACACGCACCTATTTTTTAAATAACGCGCTCAAGACAGTTTAAATTTGCATCGTGTATTCACCTGGTCGCCTGGCAGTGGAGTCGCGTGTGATGCCTGTTGAGGTACTTGTAAGTTATTACTATAAAGTCGCAGTCATATCAACATCAAAAATTCTATATTATTAATAATAATAATAATAATAATAATTATAATAATGTAATAATAAAGATTATTACATTTAATGGTGAAGATAATGAAGTATTCTGCACAACAACTTTGACCACGTCCAGCAAGCTTCCCGGGTATCACTTTCTCAGTTCACACCAGCACTACTACTTCTCTGTGCTCCAATTTGCATTGTGTTTATCACGTACCTTTTTAGTGTTAAATGCTGTTTCCCCCATTGACCATGTCTGTAAAACACACATCTGCCTCTGGGACGCCTAAAGCTAAAAAGGCATGAAAAACAATCACAATGGACGTGAAATTAAATGTGATCACCGGCCTTCAGAGAGGAGTGTGTGTGAGTTGGCCGCATGCTTGGTTTAAGTGAGAGCACTGTTCGTACCCTGTGTGGCATTTGATGGTTCCCTTAACCTGTACCATTTACATGTATTCTTATGGGAAATTTATGTTTAATTTAAGCGTTTTTTAATTTAGCGGTGGTTTTCAAGAACGTGACCCCCACGTAAAACGAGAGGTGGGTGTACTCTAAACACAAACACTTTGACACTTATATACACACACAAACACAAAAAGACCAAGTTAGGGATTTAATTACAGGTACTCCACCGATTTTCCGGCAACGGATGGTCCGGCACCTCTTTTAACCCGGACAAAATTCTCGCGACCTCCAGATTAGTTTACTGGGCTGCCCACAGATGGTATTGCGTGTTAACCGCGCTCGCTTTGTTTGTTTATTCTGCAGTTGCTGGTGGTAGCTTCTTCATTTTGTGTAATTCTCAGCTTATTTTGGACATATCTAACCCCAGCTATGGCTTCAAAGGCAAGTACAAGTGTCAGTGGTGGTGTAAAGCGTAAACACCAGTCCACATCGATACAAGATAAGGTGGAACTCTTGAGAAAACTCGACAGTAGTGTTTCGGTGTGACGGGTGTGTGATCAGTATGGTATTGGTTCGTCAACTGTGTATGATATAAAGAAGCAAAGAGAAAAGTAACGAGATTCTATGCAGAAAGTGGTTCCAAGAAGCAAGTGTGCATTAGAAAAACATTGAAAGACAGTAAGAGTACTGAACATGATAGAGTGATGAGTTTCTAGCAGCCATGGTGCTTTAAAAATACCGGGGGGAAGGGGTGTATACCAAGTGGCTCAAAGGTGTATTGCTTAATTATTATATATGACCTCTGTTAATCCGGCAAAACGGATGGTCCGGCAAGGCTCAGGAACCAAAGGTGCCGGAAAATTGGTGGTGTACCTGTATTACTAGTGTAGAGGATAAAGAACAAGATACAGTAAACTAAAGCAATAAATAAGACAACTCCAACACAGTGATAACGTGGCACCTGGGACTGACTAACATAACATGTCACGAGAACAATTGCAAATAAACAAACACAAAGACAATCGCATTATAAAGAACCTGAGGTGGAGGAGGGAAGGAGAGACAGTGAGAAATGTGGGAATTTATACTGTATAGGAGTTGCACATCACAAGTGTAGCTTTAAGTAATACTAGTAACCCCGAGAGAACAAAACCCTGAATGAAACAAGAATGACACCAGTCTAGTTAATAAGACTGGACTTAAATGCATAGGTGGATACAGAACAGGCAGACATCCTGGGGTTGAGAAGATGTGTTTACCAGGTTATCACTCACCATCCAGAAAGGACAGGTGGTGGTGTACTACTGTGTCATGGAGCACCTGACAATAACCAGTAATGATGAGCGAATGAAACTAAATCATCCAAATTTACTTTTGGTGTGAACTAATAACAGAGAACAAAAAGCAAGGTGACAGTAGGTGTGTGTTATAAGGCTGACTCAACCTCACAGGGAGAAGTGGACAGACTCCAATGTCATCCAGAACAGACAGTAGACTGGGTGACTCTTACCATACAAGCTGAGGAGCATACCTTGACCTTCAAGACACAACACATGAAGGAACCTACTAGAGAAAAAACATTCTGGATATACTCTTGACAACAGAGGTAGCAATGGTGGACAAAGTCCACATCAGGGAAAAACTAACTCTGGCCCACAATCACCTGACCCTTGCTTTATGTCAACTCACTATATACACAAACTCTTGAGAAAATTCTGAAGGACACAATCTTCCAACACCTGACCGAGTAGTCTGATCAATGTATCACACGGTTCCATAGAGAATATCCTGTTTGACACACTTATTCAATTTCCTTGAAATGGTAACACATTACATGGACCAAGGTCTACCAGTGGATGAGTAGTACAGTCACTGTCAAAATTTTGATCCCCGTGGTGGAACGGAGTCTCTGAACTGACTTATCCTGACTGTTTTCTGATGCAAGTGTGCTGTTTTATCTTATTTGGGGTCAAGCAAACCTTTGATCTCGGGCATAATACGTGGACTTAAGGGCACTTGACAAAGACCCACATTCACAGGTAGTCTCTAAAATCCAGCCACATAGAATCATAGGCAAAATTTTAAAGTGCATTAACAACAGGTTCAATGACAAGACACAAAGGGTGGTCATAAATGGAGTACATTCAGAATGGAAAACATTTCTCAGTAGTATAGCACAAAGTTTTATTCTTGAATCCAACCTGTTGAGATCTACATAAATGACATAGATGAAATTACATCAAGACATATTGTTAAGTTTGTGGATGACATGAAGATATTTGGGAAGGTTGCAAGACAAGACGATGTAGCAACCATGCAAAAAGATCTGCACAAGCTGTTCAAATGGTCTTGAGACTGGCATAAGACCTTTAACAACACAAAATGCAAGACTCTGCATGTAGGATGCAACAACCTAAATCACCACCATTCTGTTAGTAACACTTTCCTGGATACTGTCGATAAGGAGAAAGATATTGGTGTTGTCATAGATCAGTCACTGAAGGCGGCAGAACAAGTGGAGGCAGTAGTGAAAAAAAAAAAAAAAAATTAAGATTTGGGAATTATAAAGCATAGCCTTCAAATACAAAGATATGAAAATGCTCCTTTAACTGTACAGATCTCAAGTATGTCCCAGTCTGGATTACTGGATACATGGCATGTAAACACTACCTTCAAAAAGACCAAACATCATTAGAAAAGGTGCAACATGGTGACTAAAATAATCCCTGAACTCTGTCATCTTGGTTATCCAAATAAACTGAGGGCCGGAGGACTAACAACCCTTCAGACAAGACACAAAAAGGCACAACTCATACACATTCAAAATTTAAAAGGGATGGAAAACATGAATCCCGGCCATTCTTTTTAGATGTCATGCACCAATACAATGGAGCATGACTCTAAGCTTACAAACTTATCATGCAGAATGACGTAAGGAAATGTTTCTTCACACAGAGACTAGTAAACCAATCAGCAGGAACAGTACTGTGCTTCAAAATAGTCCTAGACAAGACTGTCAACAACAAAGGAGGTATCCTACAGAGACCTTTCCTCATCATTCTCGGTCCAGTACTGTTTTTGTTGTACAGTACACATAAACGACATAGTCCACGCCAGCTCACTCATAAAATACAACTTATTTGCAGACGATAGTAATCTCTATGCCAGCAACTCAGACCTCCATTCCTTGATGAGAACTATGAACACTGAATTAACTAAAGTCAGGACCTGGGTAATACATAATAAACTGACCTTAAACCTTGAGAAAACCCACTACACGATCTTTCACAGAAGAAAAAACTTACCCCCAGACTTGAACCCCCTGTACCTTGGTAATATAGTCCTCAAAAGCGAACAAAATACTAAATTCTTCGAAGTTATTGTTGATGAGAAAATTAACTGGAGAAACCACATACAAGACATTCACAGAAAAGTCATCAAACAGTGCAGTTTCATGTATCACACACAACAGTCACTCACTCTCACAGCAATGAAAGAAATCTATCATGATCTTGTTTACCAACACCTGATACACTGTCACACACTATGAGGGGCCTTTGGCTCTTCAAAAGCACACTCTCTGGTTACTGCACAAAAGAGAGTTGTATGGACAATGACCTACTTGAAAAAAACAGATCACACTAACGAAAAATTTGCTAAATTGAAAATGTTAAAATTCGAAGATATTAACAGCTACTGCTGTGCCCTCTTTGTTTACAATCTATCAATCACTTGCTTGACAATAATTATTTCCAGTTCCGGAATAATCAGAGATACAACTAAAGGCACCCAGAGCTACTAAGACCACCCCCTATGTGCTCCTCTCAGTCCCAGACCTCCATAAAATATCACGGTGTGAAAGAACTTACCCCCACCCATCCGAGCAAAGACTACACTCCCTTCCTTTAAATCATCTCTTAAAAAATATATACAGTTTTGTCTAAGTATTAATATTTCTTGCAATACCTACTACAGCTCCTCCCCGACTTACGACCTGCCTCAGTCGTTCCAAAATGTTGTCAAATTACGTTTTTTCGAGTCCCAATGTCAGTACAGACAAAATTTTTGCTTGTAATTCACTTTAAAATAGCTGGCAAGCTTAAAGTTGAGAGTTTTGTGATGTTGAGAAGAAAAAGAGACACCCATTTTAGATTTTCTATGTATTATTTAAGCATTTTAGACTTACGACCTGGATTTGGGTCCATAACCCCGTCTAAGTCGGGGAGGAGCTGTATATTTACAATACCAGCTTTTATTGTACCATCAAAACCGTTTTATCGGAAATTATCATTGCAATAAACATACAGCCACTGCTGACTTACGATGGGGTTAGGGACCCAAATCCAGGTTGTAAGTCGAATTGGTCAGAAGTCAAAAATGTGATGATACATAGAAAATCTAAAATGGGTGTCTCTTTTTCTTCTCAGCACCACAAAACTCTCACTTTAAGCATGCCAGAAATTTAAAATGGAATTCCAAAATTTTTTTTTGTCAGTATACAGTGCAATCACTAACGTCGGGACTCGAAAAGATGTAATTTGAAAAAATTTGGTACGACTGGGGCGGTCGAATGTAAGGGTGGTCGTAAGTCGAGGAGTAGCTGTATTTGCCAACTAGACATAATCCTGACAGCTCTGTCCTCTTGTTCAACCTTACATCCGTACAACCCATACTGTACTGCTCCCCCATTATACTTATGTTCTTCAATTTCACTGTAATTTATGTATATAGGGTAATATATATATATATATATATATATATATATATATATATATATATATATATATATATATATATATATATATATATATATATATATATATATATATATATATATATATATAATAAATAAATAAATAAATATTGAAGTGATAACCGTGGTAACATTATGAGATGTTCTTATTACCACCATGTTATTGTACTATTCCAGATGATACTAAATGTTACATAATATTTCCTTGAGATAAATGTATAGTATATTACTATAATCAGGTGCAGCTCAGGTTCTCAACTGGCTCAGCCATGTTAATATTGTTATTATTATCCACTCTGGATCTGTGTTTTTCTGGCTAATAAACTGTTTCAATTCAATTCAATGACCACCTCTAGTGGGTGGCCAAAAGGTTAATTTTGAGTCAAGTTTAAGCAATAACTAATCTTGACATTTGTTTTTATACCTGATGTTACACAAGAGCTTGTATACTTAACACTAACACTTTTACACTAAAACACATTCAAATATTTATACAAAACACACACACACTTTTAAACAAACACAAATGCATATAAACACACACTCTCTCTTTTATAAACATTTACATAAATGCACACTTTCAGAGGAATACACGATTGTGTATTTTAAATCTATATTCTTAATCAGCATATAAACGAGCATCTTTGTATGAAATTTAAACAAAATCTATGCCATGCCCTCATGTACTCAAACACAAGATAAGGGGTCAGGAATTTTGATTGGGAATACTGTTACTGGATGTTTTCTTTTCTGGAAAGTGAACGATAAAATGCTTAAATTATAAAGTTAGCCGATATTCTTGAGAAAAGGCATATAAAGAGGATTTATAATTTACTGGCACAGTGTAATTCATGTTTTAAATACTACAGTACTGTACAGTACATAAACACAAGCATTAGATAACATGATGTTAAGTAACAGAATATCTGTATAAGTCTCACCTCCCACAGGTCAGAGGTGTTTCATCAGTTGCTGTTGATGGCATCACATACAAGTGTGTCCCACAGGTCAGAGGTGTTTCATCAGTTTGTTTAGTTGAGTCTTAGCTTGTCATACCGAGATGTGTTGTTGGTCCTTGAAACTTCCTGGAAATAAGAAAAATAACTATGTACAGTATAATACACAACACTGCACTGTAAAACTATTATATTATAGGCAGGGGTTATTTGACCAGTATCTGGCTTAATAACCACAGGTTATTTGACTGGGATTTAAAATAAAACAGTATTTTTGGCCACAGAAAATTCTACAAATTATTTTATTTATAATTTCCAAGTACAGGTTGTACCCCTCTAGTCCGGCAACCTCGGGACCTGACCGGTGCCGGACCATGGAAATTCACCCTTTTCCTGGATAGATAGTGACTTGTGCTTATGCCTGGAAGCACTAGCACCACTTTCTCTGCGTCATGGTCTCTTTGAAGACATATTGAAGGGTTAAATGTCGTATAGTACCTTCTCAAATTTCGCGAGTTTTTAATTCTTAATGTATTTTATTGGAACACACAAAAAAATAAATAAATAAAAATTTTGACGGCGGAAACTTGAATTTCGACAGGTTTGAATGGCCCGCCAACGTGCAGACGACGTGCATAATCGTGTAAACAGCGTCATTTCTCTTATGTACAAAAGATTCATTATTGTTTATTACTGAATGTCTTTTTTATTTTATTAATGTTTGTGTGCAAAATGAGCAATACAATTCATTAATAATACGTAGAATATTAAAACACACGAGGAAATGACACAGCATTGTTTTCGTTGATTACAAAACCAGTGACTGACTGGTTCTACATATAAAACTGAAGAAAATAAGACCTTGGCTGTAGCTGTAGTAAAATTAATATGGTTGTTTTAAGTAATGTTATTTAATGTTAATAAATGGAACAATAGAAGTAGCTAACGATAATGGTAAAGAAAAAAGAGAGATCGCATATGTAAGTGCGCATGCGCACACGTGAAAACATATCGTCATTACTTTACATAAGAATATGAAAGCAACACTTATTTACTGTTCATATATATTTTAATTAATGTTTCTGAATTTGTTTTTATTGAATTAATGTACGTGTGTGCAAAATTAACAATACAATTTATTAATAATACGTGGAATATTAGAGGAGACGAGACGGCTGCCGGCATTGTTTATGTTAAAGCTTACGAAACCAGTGACTGATTGGTTCTACATATAAAACTGAAGAAAATAAGACCCTGAGTTTAGCTGTAGTAAAATTAATGTAAAAAATGAATATGGTTGCTTGAAGTACCTGTAATGTTATTTAATGTTAATAAATGGAACAATATAAGTAGCTAACCATTAATGGTAAAAAAAAAAGTGAGACTGCTCGTATGTAAGTGCGCACATGTGAAAATATATCGTCATTACTCTACATAAGAATATGAAAGCAACACTTATTTACTGCCTCATATATATTGAAGGGTTAAATGTTGTACTCTGTATAGACAAGCAGAGAGAGAGAGAGAGAGAGCAACCGAACTGCCGGATATAAACAAACCTTAATTTCTCGCTGCTTTTTTTTTAAGGGGATTAGCCCACCAGGGCATAGGTCACTGACCCACATTGGGGCCTGAGGGGCAAAAATTTAATACTCCTGTAATAATAATAATAATTCAGATTAGTAAAAAAAAAAAAATAACTGCCTATCTACCTATTGGACAAACTAAAATCGTTCCGGACCACAGAATGCCGGACTATAGAGTGGTACAACCTGTAGTAGTAATTTTTAAAAAGTAAACACCCAAAAATGTTACTCGAGTACAATACTCAAGTAACATTTATTTTGTTACTTTACAAATCTGTCTAAAAGCCACAAATCATCAACCAACCAAACTTAACCTAACAAACCAAACAAACTAACCAGCCAAACTTAACCCGACCAACCAAACTTAACCTAACAACCAAACCCAACCTAACCTAACCATCTTACAATACCTTACCTTCAAGTATGACAAAGTTTGATATATTAGGTTTGGTTTATGTTAAATATAAGACATTAACACTGAATTAAGTACGTCACCAAATTACCCAATTTCATGGTAATAAACTAATAATAAGGTTTTAGTTAGTTAAGGTAAACAAGAATAAACTATATAAGTATTTTCATCATAAATAACAAAAAATTATGTGCTAAACAAACTTACTGATATAATTATTGAGTTATATAAAATGTTAACATATAATTTAGAGGTTGCTCTTACCTACTGAGGCGACGCAGGGAGGACGAGGGTTAATCTCTCATTTCACCACAGGGAGGACGAGGGTTAATCTCTCATCTCGCCACAGGGAGGACGAGGGATCATCTCCTCTCATTTCACCACAGGGAGGACGAGGGTTCATCTCTCATTTCACCAGGTCATCTCACCATTGCCACTTCATAATTATCACCAACAGCTTCTTCAATATCTCCTACATCATCATCAAGCCTGAAATCATAGTACCATTTAATTGATTGAAAAAGCCGAAGAATTGATGGTGTTTGCATCACAGAACTAGCCATATATTTACCTTTAAATAGTTAATAAACACGAGCTAACGAACATAAAATCTATTAAAAAATAGAGAGTATCACCTTGAATGTTCTCTTCTTTGACGAGGCAGCGTATTGGTGCAAAAGGTAAAGGTGTAGATAACGGCTACCACCAGAAGGACTTGTCTGAATTGGTTGAAATTTTTCTACACACTAACATCATATTGGTATTATTACACTTTTGCACCGGACATTCCTACCCCTAATCTAGTGTCATACAAGACGTCTAATTACAAGATAATTTTTATCTATTACATTACCGACACAAATGTATAATAACGGAGATAGAGTATCCAAAATTTTCTCTATTTTCTTCCATTAATCTTCCACCATTATCGTCTACCTCACCTCCCACACTGCGTGTCTCCTTCATAAATCATCACGCGCATGTGTTCCCGTACACGTCACGCGGCCAATCAAGAGGGTTTTTTTTTTGCAACCAATTAAAATGATTTTTGGTTTAATTAAAGGTATTTTTGGGCCAATCAAAATTGATTTTTATTTCGAGTCTCATATTTCGAAATTCAAATTCATTTCTGACCATGGAAGTCTGCGATGGGTGTCACTTCAATTATATGGAGTTAATTGCATTTTTTTTTTAAAAAGAAGAAATTATAGCAATTTATCGATCTCATGGTGTTCTCCCGACCTCAGTAAAGTGTCTTAAGTGCAAGAACGAATGTAAATGTCCAGAACAACATATGAGGCATTGTGGTAACTCCAATGACGCACGAGAACCAGGCCAATAGGGTAAGAATTAGTGATTCCATCACATGGTGAGTCAGTTAGGTTAGGTTAGGTTTGGTTTATGTTTTTCTAGTGTTTTCTTTTTTTCATTTTGTATTCGCTTAGCCATTATTTTTTTTTCGGAAAACGCCCCAACAACAAAAAGTTGAGAAAAAAAAAAACGGAAAATTTCCGACGGAAATGAAGGTCATAACCGATCTAAACACACACAAATACACTTGAAAAATTTATTTTTTGACTTCCAACAAAGTTGGGTGCGCTTATACAAATTTACTATCATATTAAACACAAAAATGGAAGCGACAATATGCAGAGAACACCTGACCTAACATACCCATAGGTTGGGTATGTTAGGTCAGGTTCTATGCATTATCGTGTTAATTTATGTGTTAAACAACTTAAGGTTGATATAAATCAGCAATGGCGAGGAGGAATACGTGGAAGAGTCACCAATATTATTTATGGAAACGAGGGAATTAGCGAGAGATAAACAACAAAAATGGCGCCGGGAGGAGCGGGATAGAGTAAATAACAAAAATATACTTAAAATCATAATAGAAAGTTGTCATCTCTATTAATATACTTAAAATAATCAAAACAATTAGTATACCAAAATCAACAAACAACTTTTGGTGGTAGCCGTTTTCTACACCTTGGCAACACAAAAGTGGATGGTAATTTTAATGACTAAGGATCTATTTATCGCGGACCATAATGGAAATACTCTTTGGATGACTTCCCTAAATTAACCTTGGTTAAGTGGACTTACATTGTGCAATAGGCCTCCCTGCTGTATCACCAGAATATATTGTATCCTGTATACATTCACGGGGCTGTATCACCAGAATATATTGTATCCTGTATAAGTTCAGGGGACGCTTGATGCTCTTGACAATTATCTTCCGTGCAACCACAATGGCGTCGACCTGAGTGACCAGGGCGTTGTTTACCCGGAGGAGCAACTAGCGGAGTGATGCTGCCACCCGCGCCATCTATGAGTCAGCTTCATCACCACTCACTGCATGGTGCACAAGTCCAGGCTTACATCTCTTGACTGTGATTATACTGTAAAAAATAGCAAATATATCGTTTATACCATATGATGCCACATCTTTTAGTAATCTTCCTGTGAAAAAAACACAAGATAAGCTGACCTCTGCATGTTAAGGTCAAAATAGAGTACTGTACTATAATTCTTGCTCAGTTATTGATTCACCATGGGTGTAAAAAATTCACTTACTATAAAGACACACCGACACAAATATTTTAATAATTGCTAAACTTTGTGATTGTGTGTGTATAAAATGTGTGAATGAGTAGGAGGCATTACAAAAAACATTTTGACACAGTATTGACACTACCACACAACGCAACAGATCAAAGCAGACAGAGAGAACTCTTTCACGTGGCCTGGTGTATGAATACACAGCAAAAACAATTAACTATGCAGCCTGCTCGCATAGCTTGAGCCACCAAGCACCAGAGATGACACACACCTCCAGCACATGTTCCTTATTTTGCTCCTGAAAGGTTAAATATCATCATACATAGAAAACAAAACTCCATTATGAAAACACATATGGCCTCCACCCAAAAAATCCCACCAAGCACATTATAAATGCAATAATGCACAGCCACACATTAATCCTTTATCATGCCTAAAATAAACCAAATTAAATGACGGTAACCAGCAGAAATATTCCATTAAATCGGAAATGAAGAGATGTGCAGGCATAATTAACGACCATTAAAGAGGAACAACATTTACAGCATATTCAGCCGAGTCCTGGGGTCAGAAGTCCAAAGCTGGTAACAGCATCGTACTTGGCATCTCTGCCAAGCACTACTTCTGGCAGGAATACAGTATGAGTGCTGCAGCTAGCTAGCCTGTGCAGTTCAATTTTCAATTTCAATTGTTTATTCCTTGATAGAGGAAGCGGGATCCTAGTGCTGTCACTAGGTACCCCTGTACAATGACATCAGATGCATCTGGCAAGTGTGACAAGTATATACAGCATAAATATTATAAAGGGGCTTACTAAAACCTAAGAAAGGAAGGATATTCCTTTAACACATAATCAATGTTTTTTACAAAATAACTGGCTAGTATTGGGAGGATCATCGTGTCTCCGTCAGGGGGTCGTGGAGTGGTGGTCCAACAGGCGTCACGGAAGCGTTGTGTGTGGAGACATCTTAGGATTGATTGATTGATACGTTTATTGAGATACAAAAAAACATTAATACATCTCAAAGGGATGAAGTGACATAAGTCATCCTCACCCCATTCCAGGAATGTCCCTCTCAGGACTCACATAAATCCCTAATATTTCATATAATTAGTTATAATACATAGTTATATTCTAGATGCAAAATTTCTATATTTCTTTAATATTTCATCTATTTTCCCATTTCCAAACATCCACTCTATTTGCATGGGGACATTATTTATATGGGCATTTCTATATACATTAAGCAATGGGTATTCCAGTATATAATGTGGCAGGGTATGGGATCTGGATGTTCTACAAACTCTACATTCTTTATCCTGTTCACTTCTCTCAGCTCCAAGTTCCCAATAATATTTATATCCTAATCTTAACCTCATATACACTGAATCTTTCCACCTACTCCTATCTTTCCCATATGTAAATTTTGTGTTCATGAGAACATGATGGTAATGTTTCATTGTTTCACTTTTCTCGTATATTTCATTCCTTTTGAAATTATCTTCTATTGATTGTATTTTCCGTAATTTGCTCCTTAATTGCTTCAAGGTTTTAGTACATATTATGTCGATCTCGGCCTTTTCCGTGGCTCTTTTTGCTATTATATCTACTGCTTCATTAAGACCAATCCCCACATGTGAAGGGACCCATACAAATTGAACATTATGGCCATTTTTCCTTATTGTATTTACTAATTTTCTACATGAACCAATAATGTGTCCAAAGACTGGACTCCCACTGTTCAAAGAATCCAAAGCTGCCCTACTATCAACAAAAAAATATGCATCTTTATACCTCTTTACAACATTTTCCAATCCTACTAACATTGCATATAACTCAGCTTGTGTTGATGAAATAAAACTGCTCAACCGAAGTCCAATTTTGATGTCATCATTTCCTTGTTCTGTGTACTGTCTTATAGGATCCCACCCCCTGCCCTGCCACTTGACATAACTGAACCGTCACAATATACATGCAATGTGTTTATTTTAGGCAAATTACTAATCTTATTCCCATATAAAGCCCTTAACTGTCCTGGTTCATGTAATGATTTCTTCATTGTGAGAGGCACTATGTCTAACTCTACGTCTCGTTCTTCCCAGGGTGGATTCTTACAACTCTTCTGAACAGCTGTACACCAGTCTGCCAGATTACATTTTTTAATATTATTTACTAATCCATTCATGTATCCTCTCTTGCCTTGCCTACAGAAGGTCCTTTTATCTTTTAAACCATCATTTATATCTTGTACAAATTTACCCCCACTGTTCCCTCTCATTAATCGAACTGCTGCAACTGTATTAATTTCATTGACCCTCTGTGAAATGCTCTGTAACCCTAGTTCCATTTTCATTATCTCAATCATTGCATTCTTTTGACACCCTAAAATTATTCTCATTGCTTCATTTTGCATGATCTCAAGCTTCCGTAGCCTTCCTTCACCAGTACAAGAGAGGACAGGTGCTGCATAGTCTATAAGTGATCTGATGGTAGAAATATACATCATTCTCAGTATGGGTACCCCAGCACCTTTACCACAACATGCTAGTGCCTTCAAGGGCTGTAATCTTGCTCTACATTGAGTGAGGACATGATATATTTCTGCCTCTTTACTTTCACTAGTAAAGCCAATATACATTCCTAAATATTTATACTTTGACACTTTCTCTACAATTTTTCCATTTAGAAAAACGGATTCAGTTCCTCTTCCTTTACATTCACACTTGGTTTTTTCTTCATTGATAACTAAGCCCATCTTTTGAGAAAGAACACTAAAATTATTTAATGCAATCTGCAAATTTTTTACAGAGTTTCCTTGAAATAAGATGTCATCTGCATAAATGATGGTTACAACTCCTTTGGGATATTTGTGTGAGGCTATCTTGTTCATTAACACATTAAATAACATTGGACTCAATACTCCCCCTTGGGGAGTGCCTAGTTCAAGTGCTCTTTCCTCAGACAAACATCCCTGATACCATACACAGATTCTCCTTCCATGCAAGTAGTCACCTATCCAGTGTAACAACTTTCCTGATACCCCTAGAGCAGCCAGTTCATTCATAACTACTTCACTGTGAGCTTTATCAAATGCTCCTTGTAAATCCACAAAAACTCTACATCTGTCTGCATCATTTGATAAACATTTTATAACACAGTCTGAAGTACATTTCCCTTCCAAAAAACCAAATAAATTACAAGATAGATTTTCCCCCACAATATATACAAGCCTATTTAATAATACTCTCTCCATCATCTTGGAAAAACAAGATGTTAAAGACACTGGCCTGTATCCACCAGCTGCCTTAGGGAAAGGAATAACTATCGCTTTCTTCCATTCTGTTGGTAATCTACCCTCTGCATAGCTCATGCTGAATAAATCTAATAATGGACTATTTTCCAGACCAACTAAGCAGTTCAAAATTTCATATGTCACACCATCTTCGCCTGGTGCTGTAGATTTTCCTTTTTTAACAGCATTTAATAACTCATCTTTAGTAATATCTACACATGTTACATCACAAATATTTAGAGCTGATGAAATAAATCCTTTTCTTTCATTTTGCCACTCATCTAATGCTTCTATTGTCCTGTTAGGCAGGGAGGCAACACTTGCTGCTTTAGCCCATTTGTCAACCAGTTTATTAGCTTCTTCCTCTGGATGAGGATGGCTAATAAAATTACTCCTTTTTCCTCTAATTTTGTTAATATCCTGCCATATTTCTTTGAGATTTTTACTCTCCCCAATGTGCTGTGCAAAATCTTGCCAATATTTCTCCCTTGCCTCCTTCCTAGCCTGCCCACATATTTTGGCTATATCCATGAAGATTTCCCTATCTTCTTCTCTTCTACCATTCTTTACCCAATCTTTATGTGCTGCCCTTAACATTTGTGTCCATCCCTTCAACATTTTGTCATTGGTATAGCAGTGTTTCCTAGCCCCATGTCTCTTATCATTTATTTTTTTCTGTGTTGACTTAGTTAAATATCTTTCTATCTCCCCAACTAAGTCATTATAAAAGCTATCCATACAGACTGGTGTATAATTTCTGTACCATTTCTCTATATTTTGAGTAAACACTTCTGTGTCATCCTTGTTTAGTTTCAATCTCTTCCTCCTATATCTCACCTGTCTCTTCCCTAATGGTAATTGAACATATACAACAAAATGGTCACTGACTAGCTCCCTTATTATCTCACATTCTCCCTGGACTCCATGACTGCTTATCATGCAAGCATAGTCTAACCTTCCTCCTTTAATATGAGTCACTTCCTTATTTCCTAACAAGTAAGCATCTGGGTGATCTTGTAAAAATTGCCAAAATTTTATACCATTACTATTAATTCTCCCCATTGTTTCGAGTCTTGGATGTCGAGCATTAAAATCTCCTACAGCCAAAGTTGAGTCCAAAAACATGCAATCTGGTAAGAAGTTGAGGTCAAAACAGCCTCCAGAAATATACAAATTTGCTATGTTCAATTCTCCTTCCTTCAAATATAACTTTATACAGACACTTTCTATTCCTTGTACTCTACTCGGGCTTCCAACTAGTTCTGCTGGTATGGAATTCTTAATGTATGTTGAGACCCCTCTTATACCTTCACCCGAATAGAGATGAAATCCCTTATATCCAGACAGTTTAAGCAGGTCGCCTTTCCTGTCCCCAGTCTCTTGAAGGGTAATTATGTCAATATTATTTTTAAGGGTAAAGTAATGTACATCTGTCACTCTATTTTGTAGACCATTAACATTCCAGGACATTATCTTAAGGCTAGCTAGATCCATGATTAATATTTACACATTTTATATCCTTTCCAATCAGACTCTTTAAGAAGGCCCAATCCTCCTGAACAGATTCCCATTTCCTCAAAAGTTTTTCTTTATCAGCATCTTTACACTTTACCAACACATTTTTAAAACTTTCAGTTGTTGCTCCCTGCACTACACAATCCTTTATTTTCCTCTCCTTCCCTTTAATACTTATTTTAAGCACTGAATTTTTCAAAAGCTTGAGCTCTTCACTTTCCTTTCCCTTCTAATTCTACATTATTCACAGCTTTGTTTTCCCTTTCTTTATTTATCACTGTATCAAGTCTTTTCTCTATCACTTCTATTTTCTGACCTAACTTTTGCAAAAGCTGAAACATCTTACGCACCTCTTCTCCCAGAATTTCTTGCACAGTTTTATCACTAACCTGGAGGGCTGCACCACTACTCTCACTTGCTACTTGTTTATTACTCTGTTTGTTCCTGGCATCAACAACTCTTCCGGCCGCAAGCGCAGTCCTTATCCTTCTTGAATCTTCATGCCAGGCATTCTCAGGGATCACTGTCTCCACTGTCTGTGTGTTCTCTTGCTGTCTTGTCACTGTCAAACCACAGCGTACTTCTTCAGTGTTCTCTGAATAATTCCTTTGTTGGTCACTTCTCATACGTGGCCTCATCTCGCATGCAACTGAACTAGCATTGTGAGTTTTACCACAATTACAACAACAAGGCTTCACTTTCTCTCCTGCTTTGATCTTGTCCTTACAGTTGCTAGATTCGTGCCTCTTCCCACAGAATCTACAACGTGGGTCCAGTTGACAGCTCCAGGCCTTATGTCCCCATCTGCAACACTTGAGACACATTATTGGTCCCTCCACATATAGTGCCACCTTCCTATACCCTGCTCCTGTGATGAACACTTTCTCTGGAACCTTTCCTCTCATTAGAGCAATAACCTGGCTTCTCTCTTCGCCCCTTATTAAATGACTCTTGACCCAAACAAATCTTTCGTCATCCAATAAGTATTCTGGATCTAGTATTACAGGGTACCTGAAGATTATAACCTTTGTAAGTAGTATGTCGCTCTCCTCTGGCAAAACCATCAGTAATCCCTTGTACCCAACAGTTGTCAACATTTCCACAGCCTCCATGGTCCCCACTGTAAGATAAGGCTTGTGTGTGCCTTCTTTCAAAAGAGGCTCAAAGCTGCGATGCTCCCGTCCTAGTTGTACTGCCCATTTTAATTTTTCAAGGAAGGTCATCGGGCATGACTGTGGAAAAATTAATCTCTTCCTGACACGACCAACTTCACCTTGTGTCTGTTCTTGTCTGCTTCCTTCAAATTCCATACTTTGCTCTATTCTTGATCCATTCTCCACTATCTCCTTTCTGTTATTTCCATTATTATTACCACCCACACACGTTTTTTGTCCTAGATGTTTTTGTCTCTTCTCCTCTCTTACTTCTTTGCTTTCACTGTCCTCATGCCAGCTTGTCTCCCTCATTCTTTTAGAAATTTCTTTCTTATTCACTACCTCTTATTGTAGCTGTATTTTCTCACTTTCGAACTTCCCTTGTGCTTCATCACTCGTATTTGACTCATCACTACTCAACTCAAGGTCTTCAAGAACTTCGTCCAATACTATCTTTTCTTTACTCTTCCATGTAGGGTTCTTAAGCGAAAATTCACTTTCCATGGGGCAATGTTGACATCCCACAACACCCAGCCAGGAGTGATGGGACCCCGAGCAGGTATTTTCGTAAGGTAAACAGTAAGTTCCGTTACGGGCGATTAACGGCGGCAGGGGGGCGATAAGAATGAGTGGCGGCAATCGCCTTACGGGCGATTAACGGCGGCAGGGAGGCCATAAGAATGAGTGGCGGCAATCGCCTTACGGGCGATTAACGGCGGCAGGGAGGCGATAATAATGAGTGGCGGCAATCGCCTTACGGGCGATTAACGGCAGCAGGGGGGCCATAAGAATGAGTGGCGGCAATCGCCTTACGGGCGATTAACGGCGGCAGGGGGGCCATAAGAATGAGTGGCGGCAATCGCCTTACGGGCGATTAACGGCGGCAGGGAGGCCATAAGAATGAGTGGCGGCAGTGGCGGCAATTAACGGCGCCTTACGGGCGATTAACGGCGGCAGGGAGGCCATAAGAATGAGTGGCGGCAATCGCCTTACGGGCGATTAACGGCGGCGGGAGGCCATAAGAATGAGTGGCGGCAATCGCCTTACGGGCGATTAACGGCGGTAGGGGGGCCATAAGAATGAGTGGCGGCAATCGCCTTACGGGCGATTAACGGCGGCAGGGGGGCGATAAGAATGAGTGGCGGCAATCGCCTTACGGGCGAATAACGGCGGCAGGGAGGCGATAAGAATGAGTGGCGGCAATCGCCTTACGGGCGATTAACGGCGGCAGGGGGGCCATAAGAATGAGTGGCGGCAATCGCCTTACGGGCGATTAACGGCGGCAGGGAGGCCATAAGAATGAGTGGCGGCAATCGCCTTACGGGCGATTAACGGCGGCAGGGGGGCCATAAGAATGAGTGGCGGCAATCGCCTTACGGGCGATTAACGGCGGCAGGGAGGCCATAAGAATGAGTGGCGGCAATCGCCTTACGGGCGATTAACGGCGGCAGGGAGGCCATAAGAATGAGTGGCGGCAATCGCCTTACGGGCGATTAACGGCGGCAGGGGAGGCCATAAGAATGAGTGGCGGCAATCGCCTTACGGGCGATTAACGGCGGCAGGGAGGGCCATAAGAATGAGTGGCGGCAATCGCCTTACGGGCGATTAACGGCGGCAGGGGGGCGATAAGAATGAGTGGCGGCAATCGCCTTACGGGCGATTAACGGCGGCAGGGAGGCCATAAGAATGAGTGGCGGCAATCGCCTTACGGGCGATTAACGGCGGCAGGGGGGCCATAAGAATGAGTGGCGGCAATCGCCTTACGGGCGATTAACGGCGGCAGGGAGGCCATAAGAATGAGTGGTGGCAATCGCCTTACGGGCGATTAATGGCGGCAGGGGGGCCATAAGAATGAGTGGCGGCAATCGCCTTACGGGCGATTAACGGCGGCAGGGGGGCCATAAGAATGAGAGGCGGTAATCGCCTTATGGGCGATTAACGGCGGCAGGGAGGCCATAAGAATGAGTGGCGGCAATCGCCTTACGGGCGATTAACGGCGGCAGGGGGGCCATAAGAATGAGTGGCGGCAATCGCCTTACGGGCGATTAACGGCGGCTGGGGGGCGATAAGAATGAGTGGCTGCAATCGCCTTACGGGCGATTAACGGCGGCAGGGGGGCCATAAGAATGAGTGGCGGCAATCGCCTTACGGGCGACACCTGCGGCAGGGGCCATAAGACGAGTGGCGTAATCGCTCATGGGCGACACAACGTTATTGTGGGGCGATAAGAATAGTGGCGTGCACCGCCTTTACGGCGAATAACGGCGGCAGCAGGGGAGGCGATAAGAATGAGGCGCAACGCTCGGCGCATTAACGGGCAAGTATGAGGGCCATAAGAATGAGTGGCGGCAATCGCCTTACGGGCGATTAACGGCGGCAGGGAGGCCATAAGAATGAGTGGCGGTAATCGCCTTACGGGCGATTAACGGCGGCGGGGAGGCCATAAGAATGAGTGGCGGCAATCGCCTTACGGGCGATTAACGGCGGCAGGGAGGCGATAAGAATGAGTGGCGGCAATCGCCTTACGGGCGATTAACGGCGGCAGGGAGGCGATAAGAATGAGTGGTGGCAATCGCCTTACGGGCGAATAACGGCGGCAGGGGGGCCATAAGAATGAGTGGCGGCAATCGCCTTACGGGCGATTAACGGCGGCAGGGAGGCCATAAGAATGAGTTGCGGCAATCGCCTTACGGGCGATTAACGGCGGCAGGGGGGCGATAAGAATGAGTGGCGGCAATCGCCTTACGGGCGAATAACGGCGGCAGGGAGGCGATAAGAATGAGTGGCGGCAATCGCCTTACGGGCGATTAACGGCGGCAGGGGGGCCATAAGAATGAGTGGCGGCAATCGCCTTACGGGCGAATAACGGCGTGCAGGGAGGCGATAAGAATGAGTGGCGTGCAACGCCACGAAGCGACAACGGCGCAGGGGGCTATGGTAAGAATGAGTGGCGGCACGCTTCACGGGCGACACGGCGGTAGGGGGGCTATAAGAATGTAGTGTACGGCAACGTTTTACGGGCACATTAACGTGCAGGAGGCCATAAGAATGAGTGGTGGCAATCGCCTTACCGGCGATTAACGGCGGCAGGGATTCCATAATAATGAGTGGCGGCAATCGCCTTACGGGCGATTAACGGCGGCAGGGAGGCCATAAGAATGAGTGGCGGCAATCGCCTTATGGGCGATTAACGGCGGCAGGGAGGCCATAAGAATGAGTGGCGGCAATCGCCTTACGGGCGATTAACGGCGGCAGGGGGGACATAAGAATGAGTGGCGGCAATCGCCTTACGGGCGATTAACGGCGTGGGAGGCTTATTAAGCACGGTGGCGTAACGCTCTTTACGGGCGATATTGGCGCGTGCAGGAGACCATATAAGAATGAGGGCGGCAACGCCTACGGGCGCATTAACGGCGGCAGGGGGGCGATAGTAATGAGTGGCGGCAATCGCCTTACGGGCGATTAACGGCGGCAGGGGGGCCATAAGAATGAGTGGCGGCAATCGCCTTACGGGCGATTAACGGCGGCAGGGAGGCCATAACAATGAGTGGCGGCAATCGCCTTATGGGCGATTAACGGCGGCAGGAGGGCGATAAGAATGAGTGGCGCCAATCGCCTTACGGGCGATTAACGGCGGCAGGGGGGCCATAAGAATGAGTGGCGGCAATCGCCTTACGGGCGATTAACGGCGGCAGGGGGGCCATAAGAATGAGTGGCGGCAATCGCCTTACGGGCGATTAACGGCTGCAGGGGGGCCATAAGAATGAGTGGCGGCAATCGCCTTACGGAAAATAACGGCGGCAGGGGGGCCATAAGAATGAGTGGCGGCAATCGCCTTACGGGCGATTAACGGCGGCAGGGGGGCCATAAGAATGAGTGGCGGCAATCGCCTTACGGATGATTAACGGCGGCAGGGAGGCCATAAGAATGAGTGGCGGCAATCGCCTTACGGGCGATTAACGGCGGCAGGGAGGCCATAAAAATGAGTGGTGGCAATCGCCTTACGGGCGATTAACGGCGGCAGGGAGGCCATAAGAATGAGTGGCGGCAATCGCCTTACGGGCGATTAACGGGGGCAGGGAGGCTATAAGAATGAGTGGCGGCAATCGCCTTACAGGCGATTAACGGCGGCAGGAGGGCCATAAGAATGAGTGGCGGCAATCGCCTTACGGGTGATTAACGGCGGTAGGGGGGCCATAAGAATGAGTGGCGGCAATCGCCTTACGGGCGATTAACGGCGGCAGGGGGGCCATAAGAATGAGTGGCGGCAATCGCTTCACGGGCGATTAACGGCGGTAAAATATAATAACGAGTGGCGGCAATCGCCTTACGGCGATTAACGGCGCAGGAAGGCTATAAAATGAGTGGCGTAACGCCACGGGCGATTAACGGCGGCAGGGGGCCATAAGAATGAGATGCAATCGCCATGTTTATTAACGGTGCAGGAAGGCCATAAGAATAGTGGCGGCAATCGCCCACGGGCTATTAACGGGCGTAGGGGCCATAAGAATGAAAGGGTGGCAATCGCCTTACGGGCGATTAACGGCGGCAGGGGGGCCATAAGAATGAGTGGCGGAAATCGACTTACGGGCGATTAATGGCGGCAGGGAGGCCATAAGAATGAGTGGCGGCAATCGCCTTACGGGCGATTAACGGCGGCAGGGGGGCCATAAGAATGAGTGGCGGCAATCGCCTTACGGACGATTAACGGCGGCAGGGAGGCCATAAGAATGAGTGGCGGCAATCGCCTTACGGGCGATTAACGGCGGCAGGGAGGCCATAAGAATGAGTGGCGGCAATCGCCTTATGGGCGATTAACGGCGGCAGGGAGGCCATAAGAATGAGTGGCGGCAATCGCCTTATGGGCGATTAACGGCGGCAGGGAGGCCATAAGAATGAGTGGCGGCAATCGCCTTACGGACGATTAACGGCGGCAAGGAGGCGATAAGAATGAGTGGCGGCAATCGCCTTACGGGCGATTAACGGCGGCAGGGGGGCCATAAGAATGAGTGGCGGCAATCGCCTTGCGGGCGATTAACGGCGGCAGGGGGGCCATAAGAATGAGTGGCGGTAATCGCCTTACGGGCGATTAACAGCGGCAGGGAGGCCATAAGAATGAGTGGCGTAACGCTTTACGGGCGATTAACGGGCGCAGGGGAGGCCATTATAATGAGTGGCGTAACGCTTACGGCTTATTAACGGGCGGCAGGAGGCCATATGAATGAGTGGGCGGCAATCGCCTTACGGGCGATTAACGGCGCCAGGAGGCTATAAGAACAGGGCGCAATCGCCTTACGGGCGATTAACGGCGCAGGGAGGCCATATGAACAGTGGCGTAACGCCTTACGGGCGATTAACGGCGGCAGGGAGGCCATTATAATGAGTGGCGGAAATCGCCTTACGGGCGATTAACGGCGGCAGGGGGGCCATAAGAATGAGTGGCGGCAATCGCCTTACGGGCGATTAACGGCGGCAGGGGGGCCATAAGAATGAGTGGCGGCAAGCGCTTTATGGGCGATTAAAGGCGGCAGGGAGGCCATAAGAATGAGTGGCGGCAATCGCCTTACGGGCGATTAACGGCGGCAGGGGGGCCATAAGAATGAGTATGCAACGCCTTTACGGGCGCATTAACGGCGGCAGGGGAGGCCATAAGAATGAAGTGGCGCAATCGCCCACGGACGATTAACAGCGTAGGGGGGCTATAAGAATGAGTGGCGGCAATCGCTTTACGGGCGATTAACGGCGGCAGGGAGGCCATTAAAATGAGTGGCGGCAATCGCCTTACTGGCGATTAACGGTGGCAGGGGGTCCATAAGAATGAGTGGCTGCAATCGCCTTACGAGCGATTAACGGCGGCAGGGAGGCCATAAGAATGAGTGGCGGCAATCGCCTTACGGGCGATTAACGGCGGCAGGGAGGCCATAAGAATGAGTGGCGGCAATCGCCTAACGGGCGATTAACGGCGGGAGGGGTCCATAAGAATGAGTGGCGGCAATCGCCTTACGGGCGATTAACGGCGGCAGGGGGGCCATAAGAATGAGTGGCGGCAATCGCCTTACGGGCGATTAACGGCGGCAGGGGGGCCATAAGAATGAGTGGCGCAATCGCCTTACGGGCGATTAACGGCGGCAGGGAGGCCATAAGAATGAGTGGCGGCAATCGCCTTACGGGCGATTAACGGCGGCAGGGAGGCCATAAGAATGAGTGGCGGCAATCGCCTTACGGGCGATTAACGGCGGCAGGGGGGCCATAAGAATGAGTGGCGGCAATCGCCTTACGGGCGATTAACGGCGGCAGGGAGGCGATAAGAATGAGTGGCGGCAATCGCCTTATGGGCGATTAACGGCGGCAGGGAGGCCATAAGAATGAGTGGCGGCAATCGCCTTACGGGCGATTAACGGCGGCAGGGGGGCCATAAGAATGAGTGGCGGCAATCGCCTTACGGGCGATTAACGGCGGCAGGGAGGCCATAAGAATGAGTGGCGGCAATCGCCTTACGGGCGATTAACGGCGGCAGGGGGGCCATAAGAATGAGTGGCGGCAATCGCCTTACGGGCGATTAACGGCGGCAGGGGGGCCATAAGAATGAGTGGCGGCAATCGCCTTACGGGCGTTTACGGCGGCAGGGGGGCGATAAGAATGAGTGGCGGCAATCGCCTTACGGGCGATTAACGGCGGCAGGGCCGCGATAAGAATGAGTGGCGGCAATCGCCTTACGGGTGATTAACGGCGGCAGGGAGGCGATAAGAATGAGTGGCGGCAATCGTCTTACGGGCGATTAACGGCGGCAGGGGGGCCATAAGAACGAGTGGCAGCAATCGCCTTACGGGCGATTAACGGCGGCAGTGAGGCCATAAGAATGAGTGGCGGCAATCGCCTTACGGGCGATTAACGGTGGCAGGGAGGCCATAAGAATGAGTGGCGGCAATCGCCTTACGGGCGATTAACGGCGGCAGTGAGGCGATAAGAATGAGTGGCGGCAATCGCCTTACGGGCGATTAACGGCGGCAGGGGGGCCATAAGAATGAGTGGTGGCAATCGCCTTACGGGCGATTAACGGCGGCACGGGGGCCATAAGAATGAGTGGCGGCAATCGCCTTACGGGCGATTAACGGCGGCAGGGGGGCGATGAGAATGAGTGGCGGCAATCGCCTTACGGGCGAAGAACGGCGGCAGGGAGGCGATAAGAATGAGTGGCGGCAATCGCCTTACGGGCGATTAACGGCGGCAGGGGGCCATAAGAATGAGTGGCGGCAATCGCCTTACGGGAGATTAACGGCGGCAGGGGGGCCATAAGAATGAGTGGCGGCAATCGCCTTACGGGCGATTAACGGCGGCAGGGATGCCATAATAATGAGTGGCGGCAATCGCCTTACGGGCTATTAACGGCGGCAGGGAGGCCATAAGAATGAGTGGCGGCAATCGCCTTACGGGCGATTAACGGCGGCAGGGAGGCCATAAGAATGAGTGGCGGCAACCGCCTTACGGGCGATTAACGGCGGCAGGGGGGACATAAGAATGAGTGGCGGCAATCGCCTTACGGGCGATTAACGGCGGCAGGGAGGCCATAAGAATGAGTGGCGGCAATCGCCTTACGGGCGATTAAGGGCGGCAGGGAGACCATAAGAATGAGTGGCGGCAATCGCCTTACGGGCGAATAACGGCGGCAGGGAAGCTATAAGAATGAGTGGCGGCAATCGCCTTACGGGCGATTAACGGCGGCAGGGGGGCCATAAGAATGAGTGGCGGCAATCGCCTTATGGGCGATTAACGGCGGCAGGGGGGCCATAAGAATGAGTGGCGCAATCGCCTTATGGGCGATTAACGGCGGCAGGGAGGCCATAAGAATGAGTGGCGGCAATCGCCTTACGGGCGATTAACGGCAGCAGGGGGGCCATAAGAATGAGTGGCGGCAATCGCCTTACGGGCGATTAACAGCGGCAGGGGGGCCATAAGAATGAGTGGCGGCAATCGCCTTACGGGCGATTAACGGCGGCAGGGGGGCCATAAGAATGAGTGGCGGCAATCGCCTTACGGGCGATTAACGGCGGCAGGGGGACCATAAGAATGAGTGGCGGCAATCGCCTTACGGGCGATTAACCGCGGCAGGGGGGCCATAAGAATGAGTGGCGGCAATCGCCTTACGGGCGATTAACGGCGGCAGGGAGGCCATAAGAATGAGTGGCGGCAATCGCCTTACGGGCGATTAACGGCGGCAGGGGGGCCATAAGAATGAGTGGCGGCAATCGCCTTACGGGCGATTAACGGCGGCAGGAGGGCCATAAGAATGAGTGGTGGCAATCGCCTTACGGGCGATTAACGGCGGCAGGGGGGCCATAAGAATGAGTGGCGGCAATCGCCTTATGAGCGATTAACCGCGACAGGGGGGCGATAAGAATGAGTGGCGGCAATCGCCTTACGGGCGAACAACAATAACGGCGGCAGGGAGGCGATAAGAAGTGGCGGCAACGCCTTACGGTCGATTAACAACGGCGCAGGGGCCATAAGAGAATGCGGCGGCAACGCCTTTACGGGCGATTAACGGCAGCAGGGGCCATAAGAATGAGTGGCGCAACGCCGCACGGCGACAAGTGCAGGAGGCCATAAGAATGAGTGGGCGTGCAATCGCCTTACGGATGATTAACGGCGGCAGGGGGGCGATAAGAATGAGTAGCGGCAATATCCTTACGGGTGATTAACGGCGCTAGGGGGGCGATAAGAATGAGTGGCGGCAATCGCCTTATGGGCGATTAACGGCGGCAGGGAGGCGATAAGAATGAGCGGCGGCAATCGCCTTACGGGCGATTAACGGCGACAGGAGGGCGATATGAATGAGTGGCGGCAATCGCCTTACGGGCGATTAACGGCAGCAGGGGGGCCATAAGAATGAGTGGCGGCAATCGCCTTACGGGCGATTAACGGCGACAGGGAGGCCATAAGAATGAGTGGCGGCAATCGCCTTACGGGCGATTAACGGCAGCAACGAGGCCATAAGAATGAGTGGCGGCAATCGCCTTACGGGCGATTAACGGCGGCAGGGAGGCCATAAGAATGAGTGGCGGCAATCGCCTTACGGGCGATTAACGGCGGCAGGGAGGCCATAAGAATGAGTGGCGGCAATCGCCTTACGGGCGATTAACGGCGGCAGGGGGGCCATAAGAATGAGTGGCGGCAATCGCCTTACGGGCGATTAACGGCGGCAGGGAGGCGATAAGAATGAGTGGCGGCAATCGCCTTACGGGCGATTAACGGCGGCAGGGAGGCCATAAGAATGAGTGGTGGCAATCGCCTTACGGGCGATTAACGGCGGCAGGGGGCCATAAGAATGAGTGGCGGCAATCGCCTTACGGGCGATTAACGGCGGTAGGGAGGCCATATGAATGAGTGGCGGCAATCGCCTTACGGGCGATTAACGGCGGTAGGGAGGCCATAAGAATGAGTGGCGGCAATCGCCTTACGGGCGATTAACGGCGGCAGGAGGGCCATAAGAATGAGTGGCGGCAATCGCCTTATGGGCGATTTACGGCGGCAGGGGGGCGATAAGAATGAGTGGCGGCAATCGCCTTACGGGCGATTAACGGCGGCAGGGAGGCGATAAGAATGAGTGGCGGCAATCGCCTTACGGGCGATTAACGCGGCAGGGGGCCATAAGAATGGTGGCGTAATCGCCTTATGGCGATTAACGGCGGCCGGGAGGCCATAAGAATGAGTGGCGTGCACCGCCTTTACGGCGACAACGGCAGCAGGAGCCGGCAAGAATGAGTGGCAGCAATCGCCTTACGGGCAATTAACGGCGGCAAGGGGGGGCGATAAGAATGAGTGGCGGCAATCGCCATTCGGGCGATTAATGGCGGCAGGAAGGCAATAAGAATGAGCGGCTTCAATCGCCTTACGGGCAATTAACAACGGCAGAGGGGCGATAAGAATGAGTGGCGGCAATCGCCTTATGGGCGATTAACGGCGGCAGGGGGGCAATAAGAATTAATGGCGGCAACCGCCGTACGGGCGATTAACGGCGGCAGGGGGACAATGAGAATGAGCGGCGGCAATCGCCTTACGGGCGATTAACGGCAGCAGGAGGGCAATACGAATGAGTGGCGGCAATCGCCTTATGGGCGATTAACGGAGGCAGGGGGGCGATAAGAGTCAGTGGCGGCAATCGCCATTCGGGCGATTAATGGCGGCAGGAAGGCAATAAGAATGAGCGGCTTCAATCGCCTTACGGACAATTAACAGCGGCAGGGGGGCGATAAGAATGAGTGGCGGCAATCGCCTTATGGGCGATTAACGGCGGCAGGGGGGCAATAAGAATGTAGTGTCGGGTAACGCCTTTACGGCTTATTAACGCAAGCAAACAGGGGCCATAAGAATGAGTATGCAACGCCTTTACGGGCGATTATTGGCAGCAGGGGGGAATAAGATTGAGTGGCGGCAATCACCTTACGGGCGATTAATGGCTGCAAGGGGGTGATAAGAATGAGTGGCGGCAATCGCCTTACGGGCGATTAACGGCGGTAGGGGGGCGATAAGAATGAGTGGCGGCAATCGCCTTACGGGCGATTAACGGCGGCAGGGAGGCGATAAGAATGAGTGGCGGCAATCGCCTTACGGGCGATTAACGGCGGCAGGGGGGCCATAAGAATGAGTGGCGGCAATCGCCTTACGGGCGATTAACGGCGGCAGGGAGGCCATAAGAATGAGTGGCGGCAATCGCCTTACGGGCGATTAACGGCGGCAGGGGGGCCATAAGAATGAGTGGCGGCAATCGCCTTACGGGTGATTAACGGCGGCAGGGAGGCGATAAGAATGAGTGGCGGCAATCGCCTTATGGGCGATTAACGGCGGCAGGGAGGCGATAAGAATGAGTGGCGGCAATCGCCTTAAGGGCGATTAACGGCGGCAGGGGGGCCATAAGAATGAGTGGCGGCAATCGCCTTACGGGCGATTAACGGCGGTAAGGGGGCCATAAGAATGAGTGGCGGCAATCGCCTTACGGGCGATTAACGGCGGCAGGGTGGCGATAAGAATGAGTGGCGGCAATCGCCTTACGGGCGAATAACGGCGGCAGGGAGGCGATAAGAATGAGTGGCGGCAATCGCCTTACGGGCGATTAACGGCGGCAGGGGGGCCATAAGAATGAGTGGCGGCAATCGCCTTACGGGCGATTAACGGCGGCAAGGAGGCCATAGGAATGAGTGGCGGCAATCGCCTTATGGGCGATTAACGGCGGCAGGGCGGCCATAAGAATGAGTGGCGGCAATCGCCTTACGGGCAATTAACGGCGGCAGGGAGGCCATAAGAATGAATGGCGGCAATCGCCTTACGGGCGATTAACGGCGGCAGGGAGGCCATAAAAATGAGTGGCGGCAATCGCCTTACGGGCGATTAACGGCGGCAGGGGGGCCATAAGAATGAGTGGCGGCAATCGCCTTACGGGCGATTAACGGCGGCAGGGGGGCCATAAGAATGAGTGGCGGCAATCGCCTTATGGGCGATTAACGGCGACAGGGGGGCGATAAGAATGAGTGGCTGCAATCGCCTTACGGGCGAATAACGGCGGCAGGGAGGCGATAAGAATGAGTGGCGGCAATCGCCTTACGGTCGATTAACGGCAGCAGGGGGGCCATAAGAATGAGTGGCGGCAATCGCCTTACGGGCGATTAACGGCGGCAGGGAGGCCATAAGAATGAGTGGCGGCAATCGCCTTACGGGCGATTAACGGCGGCAGGGAGGCCATAAGAATGAGTGGAGGAAATCGCCTTACGGGCGATTAACGGCGGCAGGG
>NW_024751737.1:0-22528 GCF_018991925.1 Homarus americanus | reverse complement strand
CTTTGTAAAATTTGTGTTTTGTGAACGTTCAGACTAAATCGTTTCTTTCAGGAGTTTCAAATACCCGTTGTGTGTGGTCTTAGGAGAGGTAAATGTGTCTCTTGGTTGTGTTTCCGGTTCAGGTCTCGTGTACAGGTCTCGTCTGCAAATCTCCTCTAGGGCTCTGAACATTACCACTGGTCTTAGTCTTGCTTAGGAGCTTGACGGTTCCTAGGTGTTCGAGAAAAACTTGTAAATACGAACCAGGAAGAAAAGGATAAACAGGAAACATATATATATATATATATATATATATATATATATATATATATATATATATATATATATATATATATATATATATATATATATATATATATAAATGATCGTGGGTACTTCTTGCCCGGTGGCGAGTCCGGTGGTACAGTTTACCAAAGGGTGAAAGTTCGAACGCTCGCGCTTGGCTAGCGCACAACCGCCGGAAGGCTGGCAGCATACAGCGACATCGTTTTCGAGCGTAAATAAAATGGTTAATTAATGCCTTCCTAAAGAGCTTCAAGCAAAGGAGTTGGGTGTAAATGGGACTGCCCAGTGTGGGCCAATAAGCCAGCTGCAGTTTCCTCCATTCTTATCTTCTTATGTTCTTATGTAAACCTTCGACATGGGACCAGGTTTATTCCACTCTACGAATTTTTTGCGATTTTTCCACCAAGTTTGATGATAAACGATTGTGCTGTTTCGGCTGCCCAGAACAGACACACACACAGACACACGGCTATTCCTATAGTATATGAGATAATCATGGTCTGGTTGTTATAATCATGGTCGTGGTTGTTATAATCATGGTCGCGGTTGTTATAATCATAGTCTCGGTTGCTATAATCATGGTCGTGGGTGTTATAATCATGGTCGTGGGTGTATCATAGTCGTGGTAGTTATAATCATGGTCGTGGGTGCTATATTCATGGTCGTGGTTGTTATAATCATAGTCGTGGTTGTTATAATCATGGTCGTGGGTGTTATAATAATAGTTATGGTTGTTATAATCATGGTCGTGGGTGTTATAATCATGGCCGTGGTTGTTACAATCATAGTCGTTGTTGTTATAATCATGGTCTTGGTTTGATCATGGTCGTAGTTGTTATAATCATGGTTGTGGGTGTTATAATCATAGTCGTGGTTGTTATAATCATAGTCGTGGTTGTTATATTTATAGTCGTGGTTGTTATAATCATGGTCGTGGTTAGTATAATCATAGTCGTGGTTGTTATAATCATAGTCGTGGTTTTAATAATCATGGTCGTGGTTGTTATAATCATTGTCGTGGGTGTTATAATCATTGTCGTGGGTGTTATAATCATGGTCGTGGTTGTTATAATCATATTCGTGGTTGTTATAATCATTGTCGTGGGTGTTATAATTATGGTCGTGGTTGTTATAATCATAGTCGTGGTTGTTAAAATCATGGTCGTGGTTGGTCGTATAAAGCCATGGTCGTGGTTGTTATAATCATGGTCGTGGTTGTTATAATCATAAGTCGTGGTTGTTAAAATCATGGTCGTGGTTGGTCGTGGTTGTTATAATCATGGTCGTGGTTGTTATAATCATTGTCGTGGAGTGTTATAATTATGGTCGTGGTTTGTTTATAATAATAGTCGTGGTTATTATATTCATGGTCGGGGTTGGAATAATTATAGTCGTGGATATTATAATCATAGTCGTGGGTGTTATAATCATAGTCGTGGTTGTTATAATCATGGTAGTATGTGTTATAATCATAGTCGTGATTGTTATATTCATGGTCGTGGTTGGAATAATCATATTTCTGGTTATTATAATCATAGTCATGGTTGTTATAATCATGGTCGTGGAGGTTATAAACATGGTCGTGGTTGTTATAATCATAGTCGTGGTTGTTATAATCATGGTCGTTGTTGGTCGTGGTTGTTATAATCGCATAATTGTGGTTGTTATAATGGTCGTGGTTGTTATAATCATAGTCGTGGTTGTTATAATCATGGTCGTGGTTATTTATAATCATGGTCGTGGTTAGTAAATTGGTTGTTATAATCCTTAGTCGTGGTTGTTATAATCATGGTCGTTATTATTTATAATCATGGTCGTGGTTGTTATAATCATGGTCGTGGTTGTTATAATCATGGTCGTGGTTGTTATAATCATGGTCGTGGTTGGTCATGGTTGTTATAATCATGGTCGTGGTTGGTCATGGTTGTTATAATCATGGTCGTGGTTGTTATAATCATGGTCGTGGTTGTTATAATCATGGTCGTCATTGTTATAATAAGTGTCTCTTTCTTCTTAATGTTTTATCTCATTATTCTTACTCTTTTTACCTAAATTTAACCGACTAATTTCTACATGTTATCATCCAAATACTTGTTCTCATTTTTGCTTTACTTATCGCTGTCCTTCCTTTTTCTCCTTCTCTAGTCTCCTTCTCTACTATCCTTCTATACTATTCTTATTCTGTCCTTCCATCCCTCCATTCATACCTCCACCTCTCACTATCCCTCTTTCCCGTCTCCTTTCCTCGCCTCTTTAGGATAATAATGCTTCAGTCTCTCTTCTTCTCCTTCTCTTCTCCCTTTCTATCTTCTCAATGCATTCCTGTTATTTTCTTTTTCTCTCTTCTCCTTTTCCATGTACAGTCAGCCACAGGAATAAGTATATTGTACACACTGTAGCTGTAAGGTCCGAAAATGGTTTGGTAACGTTGAAACTGCGCATCCAGACGCATGATGAAACTCAGGTCCCCCCACCTGTTATCTCTAACTATTTTCTCTTTCCCCTTCTTTATTCTTCAATTTACTCATCTTCCTTCCTTTACTCATCCAAACAACATTAAAGAAAAGTAGGCTAAGAAAAAAAGTGAGGGGAGGAGGAGGGAGCCGTACGATAACTGCAACTGTGTGCTGAAAGTGTACAGCGAATGAGGGTGCGCCAAATCCGTAGACTTGCATCGTTTTCAAGCGTAAATAAAATGGTTAATTAATGGCTTCCTAAAGAAACCATCGACATGGGAACAGGTTTGTTCCACTCTGCGAATGTTTTGCGATTTTTCCAACCAAGTTTGATGAAAAACGATTGTGCCGTTTCGGCTGCACAGACACAGAAAGACAGACAGACAGACAGACAGACAGACACACGGCTAGTCCTATAGTATATTAGACAAGTGATCGTGGGTCCTTCTTGCCCGGTGGCGAGTCCGGTGGTACAGTTTACCGAGGCGTGAAAGTTCGAACTCTCGTCCTTGGCTAGAGCGCAACCGCTGTCCGGCTGACAGGGTACAGCGACATCGTTTTCCAGCATAAATAAAATGGTAAATTAATGCGTCCCTAAAGAAACCATCGACATGGGACCAGGTTTGTTCCACTATACGAATTTTTTGCATTTTTTCCACCAAGTTTGAAGAAAAACGATTGTGCTGTTTCGACTGCCCAGAAAAGACACACACACAGACACACGGCTATTCCTATAGTATATTAGAAAGATGGTCGTGGTTGTTATAACCATGGTCGTAGTTGTTATAACCATGGTCGTGATTGTTATAATCATGGTATTGGTTGTTGTAATCATGGTCGTGGTTGTTATAATCATAGCCGTGGTTGTTATAATCATGGTCGTGGTTGTGATCATGGTCGTAATTGTTATAATCATGGTCGTGGGTGTTATAATCATCGTCGTGGTTGTCATAATCATTGTCGTGGTTATGATCATAGTCGTGGTTGTTATAATCATGGTCATGGTTGTTATAATCATGGTCGTGGTTGTTATAATCCTGGTCGTGGTTGTTATAATCATAGTCGTGGTTGTTATAATCATGGTCGTGGTTGTTATAAGCATGGTCGTGGTTGTTATAATCATGGTCGTGGTCGTGATACTTACAGTATCAAATATACTATAAGAAGGAATAGAATAAAGGTTAGAATAATTAATTAAAGAAATATTCGCCATAAGGAGAGGTTAAAATCATAAAAAAAAAATTATTATGAATCACAGATGATCATTCCGAGATAAATTATATTATGAAGAGAAGTGACCTTGATTCTGGTTAGATTAGTCACCATCTGCTTAAGTCATCACCTGTGTTAAGTCATCATAGTCATCATCTACGTTAGTCAGTTTTAGGCCCATCTCACATGACTGACCGACCATCGATGTTCTTTCCGCAAAAGGGTGTTAGTTTTCAATGCGTCTTATTATTTATGCTGGTGGATGTAAGACCTCCTACCCTCACTGATGCAGCTATGGTCAATTTGGTGTTATTCTTATTTACGCTGCTGGATGTAAGACCTCCTATCCTCACTGACGCAACTATGGTCAATTTGGTGTTATTCTTGCTTATAAATGCCTTCTTATCTGTCTAAAGTCTATCCGTCCTGTCTATTGCCATAGCAACTGTCTGTTCGTCTGCGTGGTGTTTGAATGTAAGCCGGTCTGTACTCTTTGTATCGTCAATTCTGTCTGTCTTATCCGTTGTTGGCGTGTGTCTGCCTGTTTGTCTAATGTGAACCAGTAAGTCAGCTGTCTGTCTGTCATGTTAGTTGCCATATTATCTATTTGTGCATGTATGAATCTGTCTATTTTTGTCAACCTCCTGTCTGTTTCACTGTCTATATTCACCCTGTGTCTATTGTAGTCATCTTCTCCATGCATTCTTGTTATTATCTTTTTACCTCTTCTCCTTTTCCATGAGCCACGGGAATAAGTATACACTGTAGCTGTAAGGTCGTCTGGTAACGTTGAAACTGCGCATCCAGACGCATGATGAAACTCAGCTTCCCCCCAAATGTTATCTCTAACTATTTTCTGTTTCCCCTTCTTGATTATTCTATTTACTCATCTTCCTTCCTTTACTAATCCAGACAACATTAAAAAAAAGTAGGCAAAGAAAAAAAGTGAGGGGAGGAGGAGGGAGCCGTAGATAACTGCAATCGTGGGCTGACAGCGTACAGCGAATGGGGGTGCGCCAAGTCCGTAGACTTGCATCGTTTTCCAGCGTAAATAAAATGGTTATGTAATGGTTCCTAAAGAAACCATCGATATGGGACCAGGTTTGTTCCACTCTACGATTTTTTGGGGGGGATTTTTCCACCAAGTTTGATGAAAAACGATTGTGCCGTTTCGGCTGCCCAGAACACACACACACACACGCGCGCCTAGTGCTATTGTATATTATATATATATATATATATACAATCAACACCTCAACCCGCCAGGATTCGAACCCACGGCCCACAAGCCTATGACTGTGACCGGGGAACGCTAACCGCTGGCCCACCAGGATACTAAAAGCAGCCCTAGACTTTGTTATATTTCACACAAAGCCTGTTCAACGAGCTTATGGCGCCGTGAACCTCAAATGGGGACCACCCGTATCACATAGGTGGTCAGAGTAACGTTTTACCAAATCCTGCTTCGAAACACGAGGATCCATATATATTTCATTAGCCCAATAAAGCACGCGGACTTCTACATACAATCAACACCTCAACCACTTCGATTCAGACCTGACCCCACAAGCCTATGGCTGTGACGAGGAGCAGCTAACAACTGGACCACCAGGATACTAAAGCAGTCCTAGACTTTGTTATATTTCACACAAAGCCTGTTCAACGAGCTTATGGCGCCGTGAACCTCAAATGGGGACCACCCATTATCCGTAGTGGTCAGTAACATTTTACCGTCCGGCTTCGAAACCACGAGGATCCATATATCTTCATTATTGGCCAAAACACGCGGACTTCTACATACAATCCAGCACCTCAACCTGCCAGGATTCGAACCCCACGGCCACAAGCCTATGACTGTGGCAGGAGGCAGCCTTCACTCGCTGGACCACCAGGATACTAAAAGCAGCCCTAGACTTTGTTATATTTCACACAAGCCTGTTCAACGAGCTTATGGCGCCGTGAACCTCAAATGGGGACCACCACCCGTATCACGTAGGTGGTCAGAGTAACGTTTTACCAAATCCGGCTTCGAAACACGAGGATCCATATATATTTCATTAGCCCAATAAAGCACGCGGACTTCTACATACAATCAACACCTCAACCTGCCAGGATTCGAACCCACGGCCCACAAGCCTATGACTGTGACCGGGGAACGCTAACCGCTGGACCACCAGGATACTAAAAGCAGCCCTAGACTTTGTTATATTTCACACAAAGCCTGTTCAACGAGCTTATGGCGCCGTGAACCTCAAATGGGGACCACCCATATCACGTAGGTGGTCAGAGTAACGTTTTACCAAATCCGGCTTCGAAACACGAGGATCCATATATATTTCATTAGCCCAATAAAGCACGCGGACTTCTACATACAATCAACACCTCAACCCGCCAGGATTCGAACCCACGGCCCACAAGCCTATGACTGTGACCGGGGAACGCTAACCGCTGGATCACCAGGATACTAAAAGCAGCCCTAGACTTTTGTTATATTTCACACAAAGCCTGTTCAACGAGCTTATGGCGCCGTGAACCTCAAATGGGGACCACCCGTATCACGTAGGTGGTCAGAGTAACGTTTTACCAAATCCGGCTTCGAAACACGAGGATCCATATATATTTCATTAGCCCAATAAAGCACGCGGCGGACTTCTACATACAATCAACACCTCAACCCGCCAGGATTCGAACCCACGGCCCACAAGCCTATGACTGTGACCGGGGAACGCTAACCGCTGGACCACCAGGATACTAAAAGCAGCCTAGACTTTGTTATATTTCACACAAAGCCTGTTCAACGAGCTTATGGCGCCGTGAACCTCAAATGGGGACCACCCGTATCACGTAGGTGGTCAGAGTAACGTTTTACCAAATCCGGCTTCGAAACACGAGGATCCATATATATTTCATTAGCCCAATAAAGCACGCGGACTTCTACATACAATCAACACTCGCCCGCCAGGATTCAACCCCGGCCCACAAGCCTATGACTGTGACCGGGGAACGCTAACGCTGGACCGCAGGATACTAAAAGCAGTCCTAGACTTTGTTATAACTACACAAAGCCTGTTCAACGAGCTTATGGCGCCGTGAACCTCAAATGAGACCACCCGTATCACGTAGGTTCAGAGCAACGTTTACCAAATGCGGCTTCGAAACCCGAGGATCCATATATATTTCATTAGCCAATAAAGCACGCAGACTTCTACATACAATCAACACCTCAACCTTCCAGGATTCGAACCCACGGCCCACAAGCCTATGACTGTGACCGGGGAACGCTAACCACTGGACCACCAGGATACTAAAAGCAGTCCTAGACTTTGTTATATTTCACACAAAGCCTGTTCAACGAGCTTATGGCGCCGTGAACCTCTAATGGGGACCACCCGTATCACGTAGGTGGTCAGAGTAACGTTTTACCAAATCCGGCTTCGAAACACGAGGATCCATATATATTTCATTAGCCCAATAAAGCACGCGGACTTCTACATACAATCAACACCTCAACCCGCCAGGATTCGAACCCACGGCCCACAAGCCTATGACTGTGACCGGGGAACGCTAACCGCTGGACCACCAGGATACTAAAAGCAGCCCTAGACTTTGTTATATTTCACACAAAGCCTGTTCAACGAGCTTATGGCGCCGTGAACCTCAAATGGGGACCACCCGTATCACGTAGGTGGTCAGAGTAACGTTTTACCAAATCCGGCTTCGAAACACGAGGATCCATATATATTTCATTAGCCCAATAAAGCACGCGGACTTCTACATACAATCAACACCTCAACCCGCCAGGATTCGAACCCACGGCCCACAAGCCCACAAGTCCGCGTGCTTTATTGGGCTAATGAAATATATATGGATCCTCGTGTTTCGAAGCCGGACAATTTTGTAATTAAGAAGATTTGTGATCAGGTGAGAAGGCCGGGTCACTTGACCATCTGACCTGACCACCAACCGTTGTGTGCTATTTAAAGATTAGTTGGGTCATTACCTAATACCTGACCATTGTGGACCTGGTCTCACCCTCCTCTGTATATATACACCTTGATTTTGTATTACTCTCTCTAGTCTGTACTCACCCCTGAAGATGTGAATTACACGAAAGCGCTTGGGAACTTCGTGTTTTCTTCTTTCCTTGTGGTTATCAGCATATACCTAGATCACGCGCACCTACAGTGATTTACTTGCATATATATATATATATATATATATATATATATATATATATATATATATATATATATATATATATATATATATATAGAGAGAGAGAGAGAGAGAGAGAGAGAGAGAGAGAGAGAGAGAGAGAGATTTTTTAGATTTCCCCCGAGGGGGCTAGTTTATTGGGCACCTCCTTACATCCAGTGCAAGGTGAAGCTCAGAAGCGTTTACAGTGCCCATCTGGGAAGCATGCGGAGTTCATGCTTGCCTTCATGACTCATGCATTAAGGGCGTAAAAGCCTGAAGGGTCATGGGTTTTGTCAGCAAGTTACATAAAGTGACAGAATGATGAGTGTGTGGGGGGAAATTTCCTGGTACAATTTATCTGTTTATGGCAAAGCGTGGCAAGTCCCTAATAATGTCAAGTGCCAGGCCATAGGCAGTGACAATATTGAGGGACATACCTTTCAGTGTGATTGTGATGGCGTGTACGTCGGTAGTGTCGGCTTCAAGAGGGACGTCGAGAGGTTGGTAGGGGACGTCCTTCTTGGCGTAGATACATAGTCCACTAGCATGTTAGCATGGTGGTCAATTGATGTGGAGAACTGGAGTGGATGGGCCCCAGGTGCTGGCATGTCTGTGGGGAAAGGGGAGCCGGGGGTGGTGTCCTCAGGTCCATGAGCGCGCGGTGGGTGGACGGGGGCAGTCGGCCACGGGGCAGACTCCGTGTGGACGCCAGCAGTGGTGTCAGGTGGCGGTGGAGTAGGCCGTGAGCATGAGGGGCACACAGGGGGGGGCTGCCAGGTTGTGTCAAACCAGAAGAGGGGGGTGACTGGGTAGCAGCTGGAGGCAGGGGTAGTCTGTGTAGGTTGGAGATGGCGGTACAGAGGGTATCAAAGAGTCTTTCAATACGGTTGGTAAATTCGTGTAAGAGGGATATGATCTGTGTCGTGTCACCGGAGGGGGGTTGTGGGGGAGCACCGGTGGGGGCACAAGGCCTGACAGCATCAGAGTAGAGACGGAAAGGAGGCCCAGTTGTAGTTGAGTTAGGAGATGGCCGGGACTGCTGTGTTGCAGCCAGGTGAGGCCAGGCAGGGGCAGGTGATGTTGAAGAAGGCGTTGCTGGAGACAGGGGGGACGCAGAGGGATGTGGCTCGGTAGGCTGGGGAAGAGGTTGAGTTTGACGCAGCCTTCGGAGATGCTTTTCTCCTGGGATAGACGGACGTTTGGGGCATTGTCGTGAGTCAACATTGTGCCAGCCACCACAATTACAACATCTGGGGTCAACAACATAGCCCACAACACCTCCATTGAAGTGGTCTTTGATTTTTATGGCACAGACGGAGGAGTGATGGTTACCTGAACAGAAGCGACATCTGGGACGATCATGTCAGCAGCAGGCGGTGAAGGTGTGACCCCAATGGGAGCAGATGACACAAAAAACAGACCCGGGGTGATATGGTTCAGCGTACAGTGGGGGGAGGACTGGGTGGGTATCAGCAGTGGTTGGGCACTCCCTCCCCTTCCATTTAACTATGACAGCTGCTTGTGGGGTCTTTCCTCGGTAGTGTCAACGTATACTGAGTATACGTGGATTAAAGTTACGAGCATCTTCGACTTCAGCGTATAGGGGGAACTGTTTAACTAGGATGTGGCAACATTCTGCTGCATCAGCAGGTGGAGGCATGAGGACAACCCCGTCAAATCCAACAGTACTGAGTGTTTCATAGACCTCGGGTGTCTGACACTTCATAAAGTTACGGTTCTTACCTTTTCGGAATTGACTGGTGAGACCGTGTTGTCTCCAATACTTTGTTGTCCAATTAAACCGTTCCTCGACGGTTTTCTGTAAGTCCTTGGGGAAGTGCAGATGCAATTTACTTGGTTGGTTGGCAAAGGGGTGAGTGTCGAGGGGAGAGTCACTGCCCTTGGCATTGGTGTTGCCATTCTGACAAGTGTTTCCCAAAGAAACATTACTGTTACTGTCACTATTACTGAGGTCTGACTCTTGCAGTGTGTGGGATGCACTATGACTATCCATCTCAGAAATGTCTGTATCCATGAGAGAGGAGACGCCTCTTCCTGGGGCGCTTACGTCGACCCACCCCCTCCCCCATCGTTGCCAACACTTGCCGGCAAAACGGTAGGTAGAGACTGAGATGGCCTTTGTGTGACGATCTGGAGGACAGGAGCACCTATAGGCACACGTCTGTCCTCTTACGTGGTCAGACCGCGACTGTGTATATATATATATATATATATATATATATATATATATATATATATATATATATATATATATATATATATATATATATATATATATATATATATATTTTATTTTATTTATTTATTTTTTCACGGGATAAGCTCACCAGGACACAGGTCAATGACCCACATTAGGGCCTGGGGATGAAAATATAATAATAATAATAATAATAATAATAACAATAATAATAATAATAATAAATGCTGGTATTCTTTGGTCACATTCTGCACTACACTAAACCTTTACAAATTCGTATGATGCATGGTCTAGAACAGTGGTTCTTAACCTTTTTACTACCACGCCCCCTCTAGGAATTGGTCCTTCCCTCCACGCCCCCCCCCCTTGCATCTATGAATAAAATTCCCTCCCAGATTTTAAAGAAAAATTAAAAATATTGTGTCTTTAGTCTTTTTATTGAGTGTAAATTAGTGAGATACTTGACACTGCTTCTTAGCTACTAGATCTTGAATGCGTGGTTGAATGCCAGAGTGCACAACGTAAATCCCCTTCAACGTTCAGCCTGTTTCTGTACTTGGTCTTGACAGCAACGAGCGTGGAAAATGCAGCTTCACAAAGATACGTGGATCCGAACATAGTTAGAATCCGAAGAGCCTGATGTGAGATCAGAGGGTAAATAGGAAGGTACTTGACCCAGAACGTCTCAAGATCCAGTTCTTTGAAGTCTTCCTTAGCTGTGGAGTTGAACTTCAACTCAAGAAACTTCTCTTGCAATTCATCCGAAACATCAGCTACTTCACATTGAAATGGGTTCCTGATGAATTTCCAGCCTTCACACTTCTCATCTATCTCTGGGAAGTATCTGATGAATTCTGTTTTCAAGTCAGTTAGATGAGTGATTATTTGTTTCTTTAACTCAGAATCAAGGTTACCGTGAATGAGAGCAGAATCCAAGTTACTAAAACTGGCTGTATTTTCCTGCTGAATTAGACACTTCCAGAGGTCGAGTTTGGCCATGAAGGTTCAAATGGTGTCTTGGTGCATGATGATATTGATGTTTTTCCCTTGTAGTTTAAGGTTGAGAGCATTCAACGCTTCGAAGATGTCCACCAGGTAAGCTAGAGATAGCTGAAAGCCTTCAGGCGGGAACTTGTCATGGAGATCTGCCTTCTACTTCGAATCAAGAAATATTGCTACTTCTTCTCGGAGTTCATAAAGCCGTCCAAGCATGTTCCCCTTTGATAGCCATCGTACGTTCGTGTGAAAAAGCAAGGTTTCATGTTCAGATTCCATATCCTTACACAGCAGTTTGAAGAGACGACTGTTTAAGGCTCCAGCTTTGATAAAGTTGACTACCTTGATAGCCACGTTCAGGACATCCCTCATTTCAGCAGGTAAAGTTCTGGATACTAAGGATTCATGATGAAGTATGCGGTGTGTACCTACAACAGACGGATTTTTTTCTTTCACCATTGTAATGAGTCCAGACTGCAGACCAAGCATGGCTGGAGCTCCATCAGTGCACACCCCTACCAGCGAGTCCCACGAAAGTTGGTTTTCCTGAAAGAAGTTTGATACATCATGAAAAATAGCTGCTGCTGTTGTACAACTTTCCATGGGGTGACAGAACAGCATTTCCTCTTTTACACTGTTGCCTGACACGAAACGAGCATACATCAGTAGCTGAGAACACTGAGCGATGTCAGTCGTTTCGTCGCACTGGATGGCAAAAACAGGAGAATCTCTTACTTGGTCGAGAATTTGATCTTTGGTGTCTTGAGACAATTCATCGATCCTTCCCTTGACTGTATCGTTTGATAGTGAAATTTGGGAAAGCTTGTTTGCACTATCTTTCCCCAGAACGAGTTCTGCTGCACGGAGTATGCTTGGTCTTATGAGAAACTCTCCGATGTTATGGCTCTTCTTGCTCTTTGCAATCAACATGGCGATCTCATAGGAAGCCTCAACAACCTTTGAAGTTTGTTGCCGAAATGCCCCACTGCCGTCCAACTTAACTTGCTTCAAGGAGTGTCTTTTTGTTTCAAAGAATGCCTTGGGCTTGTCAGCTAGAGCAGGATGTGTTGTTCTCAAGTGGCGTTCCAAGCATGAGGGCCGCATTCCATCATTGCTCAGAGTCTTGTAACATATCACACACTGAGGGACCTCTGTGTCACCCTTTTGGAGAGACACGAATCTAAATCGAATATATTCGTCAAGATACTTCCGCTTCTTTGCACTCATTGCGAATTATTTGATGTGCAGTGGACAACACAAATCTGTGAACAAAACATAAGGCACGTGTAAGGTAAGATAAACATCACCACGTGCTCATGAACACCACAACATCATGATAATCACAACCACATGATCAAAAACAAACATATGATCGTAAAGTTCGTAAACACTACAAGTGACTACAATCATACATGATCATAAACACCACCATATCATTAACAAACATCACATGATCATAAACACCACATGATTATTAACAAACATCAATGATTACAACATGATCATAAGCACCATTAGATGATCATAAACACCACCACATAATTATTAAGTAAATATTAACAAACACCACAACATTATAGTAAACACATCATGATCATAAACACATGATTATTAAGAAACAAATCAATATCATCATAAATACAACTTTACCATAACCACCTGTTACCACCACATGATTTTAAGCACCACCAACTTCTGATAAAATGCAAACGGAATTCAAAACTTGAGAATAACCAACAGAGCAACACATGCGTGTTCACAATTCACCAATAAACTTATGGCTGCTTACTATTTTTAGGTAAATATAGCAACTGGGATAAAACATACCTCAACAGCCTTAACTGAATAAATGTGAGAGAAGAGGAATTATTGCCACGGACGTGTGCAGAAGACTGGGAGAGAACGGGGCTCACCAGTCACCAACGAGCAGTATACAGGTCTAGGACGAGTTAACCCCCCCCCATGGGTTTCGAGGGATAGGGAGGGGGGTCAATAAGCACAGAAAATGGTAAGCCCTAAGTCAAAAAAGTAGCCTATAGAAAACTAAAGTTATAAGGCGATACTTTTGCATTTTTTCATAAACTTCTCAATATTAGCCCACGCTCTTGTTAAGAGAATAAAAACTATACTTATAATTAGAGAAATTCCTACTTTTTCCCTAGGGCTTGCACCCCCCCTGGAAATTACTGACGCCCCCCCAGGTTAAGAACCACTGGTCTAGATTCTAGATGCTAGACTGAACAAACGGAACGGGTATTGCAATTACCAAGTCAGGCGATCAGTGCCAACTAGTGCGGTGTCGCCTCATGGAGCTATAAGAATGACTTGTGTTCGAAGATTGATGTTTCGGTCACTGTCATGAAGCTTGCTCGAAACCGGCCTCAATACATTCACGTTAGTATTTTTTCATGTTCATGGAGGTGGCGTCACGGATTGTTGTTTGCATTACGATTGGGATATTTTCTACAGTAGCAATATATTTGTCTACCATACTGTGATAAATACATTCGGTGGAATAACGAAGGGATGGTGTCACGTTAGCGATCGGTGCTGAGTAAATGAACATGTGAGTCTTTGTGAGTTAGACACGGCCTACTTTACATAATATTGCTAGTATTAACACATGACACCTGAACGTAAAATAAGCGATTGTATTGGTTTGCAGAGTGTAATTTGAAAGGGTAATATGTTCTCATTCAAGAACATAAATATAGCCTTTTAATACAAGTAATAAGGTTTAATGACAAGGTTATCATGTGTTCAGTTTGCATCCTATTGTAACACTGTGGCTTGATACCAGGTCAACCCTTACTTTGATCTTTTTTTTTTTGGGGGGGGAGGGGGGATTAGCCCACCCGGACACAGGTAACTGACCCACACGGGGCCTGGGGGCGAAAATGTAATAATAATAACAATAATAATAATAATGATAATTAGTTCATAATAAATAAAATTTAAAATAAAAACTACAAAATTATGAATTAAACAACAACAACACCAACAACAACAACAACAACTATAATAATAATAATAATAATAATAATAATAATAATAATAATAATAATAATAATAATAATAATAATAATAATATTAATAATAATAATAGTAATAATAATAATAATAATAATAATAATAATAATAATAATAATAATAATAATAATAATAATAATAATAATATTAAAATATTAATAATATTAATAATATTAATAATAATAATAATAATAATAAAAATTATAATAACAAAAAAGAACCGTAAAGAAATACAAAAATTAAAAAAAAAGATCAATAGTGAGAAACGATATACAGTATGTATGCTGTGTTGTCAAAGTAAGAGAAAGAATTGAGACCCTGTAATTGTGTGTAAATGAAGCAGAAAGTCAGATCGGCAAAAGTTTCGTGATGCCATATGGCAGCAGGGTCTACTATTAGACAACACATTATGGTTCCAATATCTTCCCAGGCGGTAGTATCACCCTGTTTGATAGCTGCCTACTACCTACTATCCTGTTATCATGTTTCGTAAAAAGAACCTTTTTGGTATATACAGGGTGGCTTAAACAAGACACATTTCATGGCAATATATATCCTCCAACCATGCCTTGTCTCCTACCCCACGCACAATCCCTGTCCGAGGTCTCCCCAACTTCCCTGCTCGATCCCATCCGCCCTTGGCCATACCCATCTCCCGCCCTGCAGCACCCCTACAAACCCGTCCCCTCCTCCCAGTGATGACATCCATTATGTTATCATGCCAATAAGATAATAAAATGTGACATAATTATGGCATATAACACACTATGGTCAGCAGTCAAATAATAAAGGACCTTCATTTACACATCGTGAGGTGAAATATGTTTCTATTAGGTATTATATGGACAAGTACAGTATACTGTATGTTATCCTTGTAGATATTTAGGTCGTATTACATGTCGCAATCCAGAGCTCAGGACACCTTCATATAATATAACAAATAGAGGCACTAACTGGACACTCACGGTGCCACAAACACCACAGTACAGTAATATACTATTGGTATTACTCCAACCACCAGCTTTAAATGCCAAATTACTTGTCAACAATACCTTTTTGATATATGGAGTTGATTTTTCAGTTAGTGCAACTTTGCTTTAACATGAAGTTATTTCTTATTGCATTAACATTAATGGTAATACAGAATTGGCGATGTATCTATATTATTATTTATCAATGGTTTCCCAAGCTCTGTCCGTGGTGACGAGCGGGAAACAACCATTGGTCAAACTATCGTCTGGCGTGTGTTCGTTTGTGTGTCGCATTGTTGTCAGCATGGTGAGCTGTCGTCCAGAAAGGCCACCTAGTCTCACCTTCCGTTCGAGCAGGGTGTTCTTGTTATTATGACTCGTGACTGTACAAAAAATATAAAATATACAAGAAAATAATAGACAACCAAATAAAAATAGACACTCGGCATTCTGCATTGCTAAGGAAATCGAAATCTATTCGTTGGACGGTTTGAGACGAGACTAAGTAAAGTTTTATCTGAGTAAATCAAAGAAGAGATTTTACTTAGTAGCTAAACAAGTAGACCTATTGTACTGTAGGAATAGTTTAGTGTAGCCTACTAATTAATTAATTTTAATTGTTGTTTCTACACTGCAGCACTATAAAAAAATATATTTAACATTTCTTGCTAAATGAAAAAATGTAGGATTCACGTTGTTTAGAGATGCGAAATCGGCGAATCATGGGTCTAGGGGTGCCAACTTACTTACCAAACTAAGTGCCAATAGAACGTTGTCATAACTAAGTTAACTATGATTCTTTAATATAAAAAGATATATAAAAATATAAAAAATAACAGGATTTTTCAATGTATGAGAGGTTTTCAATTTTTTTCCTCAAGTTTTCAAGGTTAGGGTGAAATTTTCAATATACTGTATAGCAACATATTTCAAGCAGTGGCTCCACTGGTCATACATAGCCCCTACACACAAACAAGCACCCAAGCAGTTCAACAATCGAGCTCTGATACTTCCATTTCCCAATAAGGACCGGGAAAGGATATCATTGTTTTGTTTAATACATTAACGAAAAAATTTATCCAATCAAGTTTTACATTATTTGACATAATGGTACACATTAACAGACAGAGAGAGAAAACTACAGGGGTAGACCGGAGGTGGTGGAGACCTGGTGACACCCATGCCGGACAAGTTACGTGTTATGCATATTTTTTTTTTAATCTAAAGAATAGATCGTTTGAATTATTGTCTTGTCATTTTTATCTGTAAATGTTAAAAAAAATATTTTGAATGCATATAACATTAACTGGGCAACATTTATGGTTACCTATAAGAGTTTAACTAATGATAAAATATGTTCCTGCTGCTTTTACCTTATTTTTCCAGCCAACCCTATTCAGCGGTGTGACCTACTTCTAGTTGTGACACACTTTTATATTAATCATGTCTCTCATTTGTCACCTATAGATCCCTGAAGTCCGCTATCTTAGAGACATTTGCTTTCGGTGTCTCGCTCCCCTCTCTACCATGTGCAGGGGTTCCTTTGGTGCCACCATCCCTGTACTTCTCACCAAGTACAAGTCCTTTGTTCGTTCCTGTGTCGACTACGCCGCCCCTGCCCTCGTCAACATCAGTCGGACTGCTGTCAACCGTCTCGAAGTTATCCAGAGGAAAGCTGCTCGTATCATCCTTGGGGCTCGTCAGCAGACACGCTCTACTTCCCTATATACCGAACTTGGCCTGTGATCCTCGGGGCAACTATGTCCAAGCCAACTTGACTCATGCTGTCCAAGGCCGACCTCCATCTAGAAGACAGTGGCGAGGGTCACTCATCCGAGCCCTTCAGGAACACGACCTCCTGCCTGATATTGTTGTCACCCCTGCTGTTGGTTCGTCTCCTTCTCCCTGGCTGGATTGAAACTCTTACAGAATGGCTTGGATCATCATTGTGCTGCTCCTACTGCTTTGTGGCACTGTTGTGTTGACGAATATGTCCACAGATGTCCCTAAGCCAGGTGTGCTTGTTGCACCCCTGGGACGCGTTCTTATTGTTGAAGACGTGGTGAATATAATATATGGATTGCGCGGACCGCTCAAGCTTCCACGGCAGATGGAATCCATTGATGATCAACTGCAGACAACTTTGACTTAAGACCGAGATAAGACAAGCAAAGAGGAATAATGAACTGAAGATAGCAAGGGAGGCGAAGTCAAACCCCAAGGGATTCTATCATATGTATCAAACTAAAACATGAGATAAGATTGGACCAATACAATCAGATACCGGCGAGCTAACTGATAACGACGGAGAAATGAGCAATAGTCTGAATAAATACTTTTCAACAGTTTTCACCACCGAAAATTTAAATATGATACCCGAGGCACCGACTCTATACAGAGATAGTGAAGAAATAAATTAAGCGAGATAGTAGTGACTAGTAACGATGCTAGTAAGCAAATAGACACACTAAAGCCTAATAAGTCACCAGGTCCCGATGAGATATTTGCCAGAGTATTAAAGGAATGTAAGGAAGAGCTTAGTATGCCTTAGCAAAGTTGTTTAACATGTCCTTAAAAACAGGTGTAGTACCAGAATCCTGGAGGATAACGAATGTAATACCGATTTTCAAGAAGGGAGATAGATCACTTTCCTCTAATTACCTTCCAATCAGTCTAACATCAATTGTAGGCAAATTACTGGAAGCAATCATTTCAAACTCTATTCGAAATCACCTGGAGAAGCACAAGTTGATCAATGATTCCCAACATGGCTTCACAAGCGGGCGTTCATGTCTAACTAATCTATTAACATTCTTTTCATCGGTTTTCGAATCAGTGGACGAGGGGCACAATTATGATGTGGTATATCTCGACTTTAGCAAAGCCTTCGACAGAGTCCCCCACGAAAGACTAATAAGAAAAGTGGAGGCTCATGGCATTAAAGGAGATATTCTAAAATGGATTAGGGCGTGGTTACAGGGCAGGAAACAGCGAGTGAGCAGTGAGCATTAACGGCACTAAACCCAATTGGAGCAACGTCACTAGTGGAGTTCCCCAAGGCTCAGTACTTGGACCATTATTATTTATTATATACATAAACGACATAGATATCTGTGTAGACAGCAACATAAGTAAATTTGCTGATGACACTAAAACAGGACGTGCAATTAAATCTGATGAGGACTCCGCAACACTACAGGAAGATCTAAACAAATTTTTCGAATGGTCTGAAAAATGGCAGCTGAAATTCAATGAGGACAAATGTAAAGTACTCAGTATAGGAGATGTAAACAGGGAAACCAGATACCAGATGAACAACGATGTTATTGAGAAATCCGACTGCGAGATAGATTTAGGAGTAATGATAAGTAGGAATCTTAAGCCAAGTAATCAATGTGTATTTGCTCGAAACAAGGCTAATAAAGTACTTGGGTTCATACAAAGGAGTGTTAGTCACAAGACAGGCGAGGTCATCTTAAAACTATATCTTGCGCTTGTGAGACATCACTTGGATTACGCAGTTTAATTCTGTATAAACTCGTATATGATTAATGGAAATTTAAAACAAAAAACTATTGTTATAAAAAAGATAAAATATATTATATAAAAGTATACAAGGAAAATCATCCAAGCCAAAGAAAATAACCTTCTGACGTCACGGCGGCGTCCTGTAGTGAACTAGAGCGAGTGTTAGTGACCGCAGCAGTTTATCTCCCAGAGGACGTGGCGTTTGTTATCTCTGGCCGATGCCCTTTGGAAGAGATATATCTGAAGGTGTTCGAAGAGCATGTGTTAAGAATATGCGCAGCATATGAAGCTTATACACCAGAATGTATCCAGATGTGTTTGAACTAGGAAGTAAATAACTGTTTGAGGGGAAACTATGCAGAAGATTAGTCTGAAAGGGAATGTATTTTAGCTGGGTAAGTAGAGAAACTGCTTAGTAGAGAATTAACCAAAACAAGAATGTACCTCAGCTGTACTTGTATAGGTGTGTAAAGGAGGATGAGATAACTGTGGTCGATGTCCTGTAGAGAGATAACAGAAAGATACCATATCACAACCAGCCTGTAAGAAGATCACAGTAGGCCAGGTCTTGTTTGATATGGCTTGAAGATACTGCTTTGCCTTAACATCATCATTATTGTCATTATTATTATCATATTTATTATTTTTAGAGAATTGGATGTAAAAAGAAACGAAATACTAAATACTGTACCGTGCGTGTATGATCTTCACACACACACACACATGAGAACTTGCCACTGAGTTCACCTGTCACACCCAACTCACACACCTTCCTCAAGGCCTAGAGTCTGGGTGATCGAGGGTCGAGGGGTGTTGGGTGAAGAGGAAGGAGAAGATGTATGGAGAAAAAGGAAGGGAAGGAGAAAGGGGGGAGAGGAGAAGGTGGGGGTTAACACATCTAGCAGTCTTGCTCTTTAAAGATCACTACATTTAAGATTCTATCGTCGCTACATAATACTATTTACCAAAGACTCAGTTGGTCTAGATTCTCTTCATTCCTGCTTGTATTAAGAGAGAGAGAGAGAGATACCACGAGTTTAATCTACATCGCCTGACATAATCAAACATACTTTATTTTTTTATACTTGCTATATAACTTGGTATACTTTTGCATACTCACGTGACTTTAACATACTAGGCATAATCTAACTCAATAGGTTAATGAACTAATATATCCCATTATACTAAGAGAACTGGCATACTTTAGCATATTAAGCATATTCAAGTAACCTGGCGTATTCTATCAAACTTAAAAGACCAAATAATCCTAGATAAATTACCTGTTATACTCCAACATACTCACAAGAACTGGTAAACCTTGTACTTCAGTATATTGGGCATATTCAAAGTGACCTAACGTACTCAATATACTTCCACTACATGATCTGACATACTTCGCGAGACCCAATATATTCTAGCTACCGTACTTGACCTGGCATACTCCGATATACAGTACTAACATAACCTGGATATACCCGACCTTCCAACCACTGGTACAGGTCGCCTTTCACGTGACGCCCGACTGTTGCAACTTACTGTGTGAGACGATACATTCCAGGAGGGATTTCAAGTGCAGCACTTGACAGTAAGTGAGAGAGAGACACAGAGACATAGATAGATAGATAGATAGATAGATAGATAGATAGATAGACAAAGAAAGTTGCAGAGGAGGGTAATAAGGAAAGAAATGAAGACAAAATGGGCGAGATAGTGTAGAGAAAGAGTTAGTGAGAGATAGATAGCGAGAGATATACAACAGGTAGATAGACAGAAATGAGAAACAGACGAGTGAGAGAGACAGAGACAAAGAATGGGAGAAACGTACGAATGAATAAAAAAACATGTAAATTGCAACACAAGAAGGAATTCGTCACATCAGTATTATATAAACATGCAACAGGTGAGAGAATAAACTAAACGTAAATATAATTGTGGAAGATTAAGAAATATTCGTCTATCAAAATGTGTCGTTACAATACGTTAAAGAACATATCGTTTACGGGGTTTTAGAGACAATAGAAGATTGTAGTAGTTGTGGTATTTGTAGGATTTTTGATCCCGTGGCCGCATGTCACCATAACTTAGCTCTCGATGCTCACACAGGAGGAACGAGAACGACAAGATATGGGCATACGGGGAGCGAATTCAGAACGTTGATCAAGGCGACGTCACTCCTCTAGTGTTCACAACCTCTGGTGGGATGGGACCAAGTGCAAGATGCTTCTACGCCAGACTCGCGGAGGTGATACCCGAACAGTAGCAGCAGCCCAGAAGTTATGTTACAGCCTGGATGAGATGTCGACTGTCCTTCTCTTTCCTTAGGTCGGCTTTGCTCTGCCTCAGGGGAACGAGAGCATCGGCCCTAAAGCCGACAACAGTTGAAGATATTGACTATAAGGCAACAGTCACTAAATGCCGCATAGATCTGCGGCTCAACTAACTCAACACAGCAAGGATAGCTACTTATGTATTAGGATATTTAAAATATTAAGGTAATAAAATGATGGCGAAGGTATGGCTATTGGGGGAGGCTGGAGGCCATTTAAAAAAAAGTAGTAGTAGTAGTGGTGAAGAACACATTGGCAATATCAACCCATAAGCTTAGGTAAGCACTATTTCTCATTAAGGTTAAACTACATAACAATTTAAGACTGTACTCATAAAATAAACGCCATTCTACACTTTTTACCTTATAATAACAATTTCCTCAACATTTTGTATTTACTCTGTTGAACATTATGAAACTGGAACTACTTTCTCAAATAATAATAATGTAGTTTTTTACTGATTTATGAGTTAATTCGTAATTGTTAAGAGATTGGTACCCGTGCCCTAACGAGGCACCTCCCACACGACATCCAAAGATTTGACTTTATTAAACACTCAGAGATACAAAAACTTTCCGCTGAGGTATGAACGATTTATGTATGTTAAGTGGACTGGAGCAAGAACATTACAGAGGCTTGAATAAAATGTGTTAAATAAATATATAGATAACTGAAACAAGTTAGTTTCTCAAAAAAAATAAAAATCTACTATATGTGTGTACTGGGTTCTGAAATATTTTTACTTTTACATGATGGTGGAAACATATTGGTGAACAACGATACCTCACCTTGACGGTCACAATACAACAGTAGTGCTGTTACGACGAGAAATATCCCTCAATGAGTAATGTTTCATTATTTCGTTCGTCAGTTGAACCGTTTTGTTGCACGTTTCAAATAATTTCGCACTATCATTTGCTTCCTTGTCACGTCTTGGATTTTCCCCAGAGATCACAAACTCAATAACACCTCCAAATTAAGCCAGAGTTATTTGTCTTATGCCGAGAGTCAGGGTCAGCGTAGAACATGTAATAAGGAATTCGGGAAATTGGCAAAAAGGAAAATATCTGTGATAAATGAATCCAGCACGAGACACTACTCAAATTGGCGGGATGTAACTTCGCGTTTAGTCCTTCACTTCCTTTCAAAACGAAGTTAGATTCCATTAGGCAATTCATTTTTCACCATTTATTCCAGTAAATTATAATCTCGGTCAGAAATATTCCATTCCAATCAACTGTTTACCTGTCTTGTCTTCTCTCCTTATACTTTAGCCCCTACGCTACCTACGCACTAATATTGTTCGAG
>NW_024751736.1:0-13506 GCF_018991925.1 Homarus americanus | reverse complement strand
AAGAGCGGCAGGTGGTGACAACATCCTGCAGAGAAGAGGCAGTGTCGAGGGAGATAAGCTTCTGAATTAGCTCTTCGTCCCGCACGCCCATGAGGATAATCATCTTCAGCTGTGTTTCCTCACAAGTCGGCGAGTTCCCAGGACAAACGTCAACCTCCTCAGCGATGCGTCGGAGTCGTACGTAAAAATCGGCAAATGACTCACCCTCCAGCTGCTTACAACTGAGAAGTTCTCTCCTACGCAGAGCTTCGTTGCGGAGACCCTTGATATGCGTCTGTAAAGCATCCAAGACGTCCTTCACAGTCTTGTCTGTGTCGTGGGGAATTTGCAGGGTGTGCTCCAGGATACGTTGCGTCTCTAGGGTGAGATACATCCTCATCTGGATCAGCTGTTTCTCCCTAGGCAACCTTGATAAATCGACCATCATCGAATAATCGTCCCACCTCCGACGCCATTCACGGAATACCTGGAACGAGGCATCAGCTTGGAGTGGCGGTGGACTCTGAGCGAGTGCTTTCTGTGGTGGGGGCAAAGAAGTTGGAGAGGACCCTGCAGGCGCACCTGTGGACGAAGAGGCAGGTGTAGTAGCTGCTTGAAGGGTAACAGGTGCCAACAACTCGATAATGGCACTGAATCTGGCATTTTCTTGTTGACGCCTGTGATCCTCTTCACGTCTTCGTTCATCGTCTTCCTGTCGCCTCCTGATGTCGTCTTGTCGTCGGTTTTCTTCCAAAAACTGAATTAAATGAAGGAAGTCGACACCTGTGGCAGATTGCGGACGTGTGTAATGGGGGCTAAGGGTGGGTGGGGCCGCTTGATCCACTTTCCGCTCCACTTGGAGTCCACTTACTGCACCGACATCCGTCTGAAATTGGGCTTGTTGGGTATCTGAAGAAAACCCAATAAATTCCTGATCTTCCATATGGCCTGGTTTATTTCTCTCACAATTACTGTAATTAATAAGTGAGCAGAAAAGCAATCGTATTTAAATGGAAGATATCTGCGAGCGTCTGTGAGTGTGTGTGTGTGTGTGCAGGGTTGCTAATTTTTCCCAGTTTTAGAAAATTGTGGGTGGGGGTGTTTTTTCCCATTATTTCGTTACTCCTAAATTCATTGGTGCCAGAATTAATGAAATCCAACATTTTCTAGAGGTCGCGAATCCAAATATAAAAAATGAATTTTTGCGAAAAAACGTCACAACTCAAGCTTTTTCTCTTATAGATCAGCAATCGCGCTGCTTTTCACTACTTAACCCTAATGGCTGGCTAGAGCAGCTATTCAGCTTTCCATTGACACCTAATTCGATTGCATGCACCTCTTAGTTGACCTTCTAGTTCAGGTCAAAGGCTTTACCTGCATTAAGGGAACCAGATTCCAAAATATTCATAGTTTTGACTTTTCCATTTATTCGAAAACACATATCAATATTTTGCCATCACAGTCTTTTCCATGATATATTTCCCTCTTAAAAAAAACAAACATCATTGAAATAGGTCAATAACTCTAGGAGGAGATGCAATTTGAAAGTTCAATCCCCCCTCTATTCAACTCTCACAGTTGCATCAGAGCAGACTTGCTGAAGCCACTCATCTGCTTCCTGTGCTTTTCCACAAGTTGCATGACATCCTGCAGCTGCTGCTCATCCTTCGTGACTGAACCATTGAAGTCCTGCATAAGCTTTATTCCCCTTTCGGCCACGTCATTGGTTACCTTCAGGCTTCTGGAGAAATCTTTCCGCTTCATGAACTCTTCGTTTTTCTCCCAGTCTTCCACCGGTAACATCAGCCATGCTGTGCCGCACACATGATGCTCCTTGAAGATCATCCATGAACGTTCATCTATCAGGTCGGAAAGCCGTGTAGTCTGTTGGATGACCAAGTTGTCGTTGGCGTAGTCGTTCGTTTCTTCTAGGCAGCTCAATTTGGTCGCCATCTCCTTTTTCTCTGCCGCACTCAACTTCTCGCTGCACAGCGACAGAACGACGGTCTGTGGCCTTAGATACCACAGGTGGCGGCTCGCGACCGCCAGCGCCGCATCAGCCACCTCACAGTCCACGGCCCTGTAGCGGAGGAGTTCGTGATGCAATTGCAGGTCATTCACAGGCGCATCCTCGGCTACTGGTGATTTCAGCCACGCCGGTGTGTACAGCAGAGACACAAAGATCGCCATCCTCTGCAGCTTGACGCACAGGTCACTGCTGAGCTCTAGCTGGTGGCTAAACATGTAGATCTTGAGGTAGTATATGATCTTCGCCATCCAGCGAGCGTGGTGACATGCGCCAGGACGCAGAAAGTGCGTGCCGCGAGGAGGATTCACACCGAGGACGAGGAGCGTTAGTTCTGCTGCTTCTCGGTAATCCTCTCTGGCCCATTCTGTGACGGTCAGCAGGTAGCTAACGGTCCTGTGTCGGAGGTGACTGAGCCAGTCAGACTCTGGTAGATTTGCAATGTCCAGCCTGAGATACTGAGAGTGATCTAGTTGACTCCACCTTTTCTTAAGAGTCTGGAAGAGAGGGTCCGTATGGGCCGATGTTTTGCCGAAGATGTTGCTGGCAGCGACTCTCACCACCAGTTCCATGACGTGGTGTCTGCACCCAAGCCTCAACAGCTGTTTTTCCAGCAGCGCCTCCAGATGGACAACCGCACCTTGGACTCGCCCTGTGTTGGACGACGTTGTATCAAAGCACAGTGCCTTGACGTTTGAAGCGCAGCTCCAGTCCTCGATAGAACGAGCTGTTGCGCGTGCCTGGGTCAGGCCAGTGCCGTCCTTCACTGGCAAGACAGCAAGCAGCTTCCCTTCCTCATGGCCGCGCCCTGAGATGAAGATGGCCTGTCGGTGTTCTTCTTCTCCCACGACGTTCTGAAATGAGAGAAATATAAAAATTCAGACAGAAAAAGAAGAATTATCAAGGCTGCCTTTTTCTCCAAGCTTTTTGTTAATGATTTGATACATTTCTAACAATATATTACAATAGTCTAGGCTTTGGTAAAATATTAATGTAGTACCTAAACGTGTTCTCACCTTAATCAGCTTACCATCCCAGTGCACCACTGCATGTGGTGGAGGCGTGAAGGCTTCCCTTTGTGCGGCAGCTACCTGACGACGGTGTGAAGCTCGCGCCTGTCTCGCAGTCTCTCTCGAGATCCGGAACTCAGACAGATCGCCTGGCGGGTTAGCAGAGCGCAGCACTGCTGCGACCACCGAAACTATCTGCGAGCAAAAGCAGGCAAGGGTGTCAGTAGAAAATGTCGACTGTTTAAGTGCTTATCAAATAATTAACAGAAATTTCAAACATTCCAAACACATTTATGGATACACTTACTTACTTCGTTATTGGATATCCGAAGACGGTCAGCGAGTTCCTTTAATGCTGGCTCTTGGAGAATGCGACGTGGAAGCTGAACCGTCACATAAGGGTGCTTTGATGTGTACCTGCCAGGTTGTATCGCTGTGTCCTTTTTCTCCATTTCTACTTCCGTTGGGGTGTCAGCCACCACAGAGGTTTGAGGTCTCGAATCACTGCTGCTTGGTTCACAGGCTGCGAACCTTCCCTGTTTCGACCTTTGCTTCTCGACTCGTTCCTCCTGCTTTCTCTTCTTAGTGGCAAAAATCTTATCGTTACCACTCATGAACGCTTTTCTTTCTCCGCGTTGTTCTTGATAGAAGGCGATGTCTTGTTGTTTGTCGGCCGGTGTAAGCAGCCGGTTCTTCTCGATGTCCTCTACGGCGTCCGGTGCTCCGATGTCCCACAACAGGTCAAGTTGAGACTTGAAGTTTTCAACCTTGTCCTTTGCAGCCCTGTCCCGACTTTTTTGTAGACTTCTCCAGTGCTCCCATAACCTTGTCAGCTTCTCCCGGCACCCCCTCTCTGAGATAGTCTTGATGCGAGCTAAATTCCAGAACGTGAGTACGTTTCTCACTGTTTCTTTAAACGTCTCCTGTCTGTCACCAGATTCATTCACTGTGTGAAAGAAGAACTTCAGGACTTGACGCATCGTCGGGAGTTTACTGCCTCTAATTGACGATGCTGGCTGGTCTACTAGATAGATTTCAGTGGCAGAACGGGTAGTGGATGATGTTGGCCAGACAGTCCCCTTAGCATTCTCCCCCGACTGCGACTCACTCTCTTCCATGATTGTATGTATATAAACAGATGAACTCTGTAAGAAAAAAACGTTTTGTAATAAAACAAAATAGGCAAACAAAATAGGGTCACATAAGAGTAATTTAATCACCTGTAGAAAATACAACATAAATAGATAACCATAAATTTACTGCCACACTATATAGCAGATTTGAGTAAATTATAAAATAACACCACAGTACCAACAACAACACAACACATGTCAAAACACTGCAAAGAAGCGCAGGGTTTTAAAGCTGCCAATGTGAACCTAGTGAATTTATAACTCCGTTAACGCAGGTAGGCTACAGCCTTTGACCTGACTTAGAAGGTCAAATAAGAGGTGCATGCAATCGAATTATGTGTCAATGGAAAGCTGAATAGCTGCTCTAGCCAGCCATTAGGGTTAAGTAGTGAAAAGCAGCGCGATTGCTGATCTATAAGAGAAAAAGCTTGAGTTTTGACGTTTTTTCGCAAAAATTCATTTTTTATATTTGGATTCGCGACCCCTAGAACATGTTGGATTTCATTAATTCTAGCACCAATGAATTCAGGAGTAACAAAATAATGGGAAAAAACACCCCCACCCACAATTTTAAAAAAGTGTGAAAAAATGAGCAACCCTAGTGCGTTCGTTCGTGCTTGTACTCGGGGCAGGCGGCTAGCGCGGGATGGCTGGCTCACTTGCCAGTGCCAATCGAGACCTGAACGAGGGTGGATGTCAAAACTTGAGCTCTCCCATAGGTCTTAAATAGGCTTCCCTCTTTTGTAAAAAGTGCAGGAACACGGGGAAACACTTTAAAGACACTAAAGGGCACACACAACACTGAAAAAGCACTTCACAACACTGCACTGTAAATCCAGGAATATCTTGTGAGGTACGCTCTGAGAACCACTCTACAGGAGGAGTTGACAAGATGGCGGCTCCGAGAGAGATTCTGTGTCCACTCCAATTCTGAATAATGTGATGTCCCAGCTAAACACTGCGCCATGTGGGAGAGACTCAGGTGATCCTTATAATCAGGGGTGAAGGAAACACACTGATGTCAAGTTCGTAAGTTCTATTTCTGGGGCAAACACACAAAAGGAGTTAAGACAGGGGAAACAGCGCCCTGTCTTGGAATCTCTCCGGGTATCTCTATCTGCGCATGCGCGTACAGCGCGCATGTGCCCAAAGTCTGAACTAACATTCAAGTGACAAAAGGGGGTATGATTATAACATATAATACAGAGACCTGAATCAATAATGGTAAATAGTACAGGGTTACATATTACAGCAATATTCGTCTCATATATCTACACCTTCCTCTTCTCTTCCTCTTCTCTTCCTCCTCCTCCTCCTCCTACTCCTTCTCTTATTAATAATTATCAGGTGGTAGATGTTTCCCAAGTCAATAATATTCTTCTCTTTATTTATAACTGAATTAGTCATCATTATGGTTGCTGAATTACGTAGACAAGTGTGTGTTGAGGGAGGCAGTGATAGAGGTTAAGTGAGAGGAAGGGAGAATGGAAAAGAACGCGAGAGAAAGAGAGATAGAAAAAATACATGAATTTTAAATAGCTAAAGAAAGAGAGAGAGTGTGTGTGTGCATGTGTGTGTGTGTGTGTGTGTGTGTGCGTGCGCGTGTGCGTGCGCGTGCGCGTATGAGTGTCTGTGTGTGTGTGTGTGAACTAATAAAAAGCGCCCCAGATTAATAAACTTGGTAAGACGTCGGTGTTAAAGTCAGTATCAGATATAAGACGTCACGATAAATGCCTCTGGCTTTTATAGTAAGTTCAGAATTAAATTATTGGACTTGAACGGCAAAAAAAAAATGAACAGCGTCGTCGAGTTAAGTGCGTTCGTGTGTCGATGAGAATTAAAAGAATTGATCATATCAGCAAAAACGTCTGAGATTTTAGCAAAAATTATTCATTTGAGTAAAAAGAACGTTTTAAATCCCTCATGTGTAATCAGGTATAAGTAGCAGGTACGAACAAGCCATAAGAAAAAAAATGACTGATGCGACAGCAAAACAAGAGAAGATCTGCCTGGGAATTTGTGGGTTCAGAATCCTTTCCGAGGCGACCTCTTGCGGTTGGATCTCATTGTTAGTCTGAACAAGCCTCGAGGGATTAAATATCATAGCCTATGTTTTCTTTGAATTTTCGCCCCTGCAGTCTCCTCAACATATAATTTAAACTACATTATCCCTAATTTACATTTATATTCAGTGTTACTCCAACAGCAACAGGTTGTGAGAAAGAATTCAACTAGATTTAGAATTCGAAGAAGAGGAATCATAGAAGACATAAAAATCCGGGCTAGAGAAACAAATGACGAATCACTTCTGGGAAAATAAAGGATTAGATCCCCCGTCCTGATGACCACACGCGGCGTGATCCCTCTGCCGATATTGTTGAGGCGCCTTTCTCCCGCCTCATCGTAACTGACACACCGATTTCCTCCAGATTTGGTCCTGGTTCATTGTCAGACGACTTTTTTTTGTGAATATCTGTGTTTGTAATTTATCATGTGGTTAAGACTTTTTTTTTCGTTTGGTGTGGTGGATATTATTTCCTCATGATATATTGAACTTTCTTAATTTATATTTGTTATAGTGTTTATAGAATTAAGAAACAAAAATAATGATAACAAAAACAGTTATCTGACCATTTTGTGTGTTATTTCGTTCAGTATTACCAACCTAGTGTCTGTATGATCTATTAACGTCAATAAGAACAGAGTTTGTCTAATACAACGATTCACCTGAAGGTTAGGTACCACTGCTTATTTCACCTGGTGATTAAACACCCTGACACTACCTGGGGGGGGGTAGTTTAGTTCAAGTTTGATTAGGTTAGGGTTAGGTTATGTTATGTCAGGTTAGGTCAGGTTAATGTTCGGTTGGGTTAGGTTATGTTATGTCAGGTTAGGTTAGATTAAAGTTAGGCTAGGTTATAAGTCAGGTTAGGTTAGGTTAAAGTTAGGGTGTTCTAATCATCAGATGAAAAATAAACTAGGGGGCTAAACTTCAGGTGAACCCTAACTACCACCAACACATGTATTATACCTGTCCATTGTACCAAAAGCTAAACTTACATTAATAATAATCCTCAATATAATATCAGATTTTATTTTACCTGACTCTTTGTACTCGTTCTCTTAAGACTAAAATTGCAAGTCTTGACGCGGAGAGTTTCCAGTGAACAAGTCCTTTCAGGCGCCCTCATTCACACACACCTTTAACACCTGTCATAATCACACACCTTTAACATGTCATAATCCTTTATCATTCTTTTTTACCTTTATAAACCTATACATTTCCGTTTTGAGTATAATGATGGGCGGTGAGGGAGGCGGCGGTGGTGGTAGGGGAGGGGAGAGAGAGGGGGGTGATAATGGATGGGAGATAGGATAAGGGTGGTAATGGAAGGGAGAGGGGGTAATGGAAGGGAGAGGAGGAGAGGTACTAAGAAAAGGTGAAGCATGAGGAGTCGTCGTGAGGCTATGTGTCTCCTGGGGTCGTAGTAACTTTGTGTCTCCTGGGGTCGTAGTAAGGCTATGTGTCTCCTGGGGTCGTAGTAAGGCTATGTGTCTCCTGGGGAAATAGTAAGGCTATATGTCTCCTGGGGTCGTAGTAAGGCTATGTGTCGCCTGGGGACGTTATAAGGTGATGCAACAGGTCATTAGCATAAGGTAAACAACACGTGCGACAGGTGTATGTGTGTGAGGGGGAATGAGCAGTGTCCACATACTTGATGGTGCGACAATATAGGTGTGACGGTGTTTAGCGGAAGCTTGTAAAGAAAACAGTTTTTTATGCCCAATTTCCTCAACATTGTGTACCAACATGACGGGGGAGTTTAGGAGCTCACTTACTGTAGCCGCGCCTTGTTTGACTTAGTAACAAAGGAAACACCGCCTTCACTCAGCCTGGCTAGGTAAGACGTGGTCCAGATCTGAGGGACGATTTAGGAATTGCTTTGGACGAGATGCTTCATGATGAACCAAAGTCACTGATGGTGTGTGAGGTAGACATTGTTCACGTCTTAGGGAGGATCAAGGAATCTTCTTGACGAGGTGTTTTATGAACCACAAGATTCGCTGCTCATATCTAGGGAAGACATTATTCAGATCTGAGGAGAAATCAAAGGAACTCTTTTATGAAGTGTTTCACGAAGAGTTAGTTTCACTGCTCGTGTGTGACTGAGACGGTCTTGGTGTGAGGAAAGATCAAGCTACTTTTTCTTAAAGTACAAGACACAGATCGTCTTAGTGAACCTTGTTGGGGATCCTAAGAAACGCCAAGGGCTGCTTTGATGTGTTTGATAGATAGATAATTACTCGGTAAAACCGTTGAACAAGTAATCACAGTCGTACCCAAGGGAAGGAAGATAAAATAATGTGTTGTAAGTTACGGTGAAGAACTGTCCACCATCACACTAGCATAACAAAATTTAACTTTTAATCGAGAACCTTCAAGTATTCCGGGATATTAGGAGGTTGACCAGGTTTATTGCTGCTCTGAATGACTGAAGATGTTACGACTTCTCAGTATGTTACCAGATACATACTGTAGACAGACGTGTACAAAGAGGCGAAGCTGTCACATGTGTTGACAGCGTGAGAACGACAGAGGATCTCAATGATCTTGGGGACACCTGCTGAAGAGTGTCACAGGTAAATAGGTAAATAACCTTGTGTCCCCTGACTGGCCTCTTGATCAAAAGGGGGAATTCATTCCTCATCAAAAAAAAAGATCAAAAAGACTCCGGGAGAAAGAGGAGAATCATCTGCTACGGTTGTGGTTGTTGTTAGACCCAAGCTTATAAAAGACGTCAGTGGTGGTGGTGGTGGTAGTGATGCTATCTACAGTTGATTGATATTTGAGAGGGTCGGGGGTAAAGACGTAAAACTCGACTTAGTTCAACAGTAGTCCACTGTAGAACAAGTGACCCATGAGCTTGAGTCACCCTGCCCCCTCAGAGCTGCCGCCACACACACACACACACACACACACACACACATCCAGGGAGAGCCTGGGAAACCAACTAACCCCAATAGAATACACAAATTGTATTTATTTATTTTATTATTTTTTTTATCTTGGAGAAGGTGAGGCCATGGAGGGAGTAAGCTTAGTGTAAAGGAGGAGAGTGGAGACACGTGTACAGGCCAGGGTCAGCACCAGGATGTTCAGCACTGGTGGAAAATGTTACTGTGTAGTTGTTTACTTAATAACAACTGTTGCTAGTGATCTTCATTATCAGTATGAACGTTAACAAAAGATAAATAACTATGAGAGATTAAGAGTTTAGAGAAGTGAATGGTCATTAATAGTTATAATTAAAAATGAACTTAAAACCAATTTATTACAACTAAAACTTTGATACGTTTTGTTTTCTCAGGTTCATGTGTCAAAGTATAAGTGTTTGCAATATTCAACTCTTCAAAAGGTGGGGGAAAAAATCAGTCTTTTAGGTGAGAAGCGTCTTGATCCGTGTTGATAGTGTCAGACCAGAGAGAGCTAGACATATCAGCCAGTGGTGAGAGTTGTCGTCAGCCACACAACTCATCCACCCTCACACTTCACAACCACAAGCTAAGGACATGATATTGACGACTGTTAACCATAAGACAAATAAAATTATTCCTTTATTGTGATGGAAGTTGTTGTTTAGGTAGTTTAATAGTCAATAAAATTGACCAAGAAAATATTTAATTAATTTATTTCAACACTCACTTCAGGTTATGGTAATTGAAGACAGTAAGATCTCGTGTGTGTGTGTGTGTGTGTGTGTGTGTGCCACTCAATAATTAATTCTCTTTTGTTAAATAAATAAAATAAAAATGCTAATAAAGCCGTTTACAATGAACAGACCAACAATTAAATAAGTTACCAACGTTTTAAGAATACAAATCACTTTTCTCTAATAAATACATAGTTCAGTATAATAGCATGACAGTCACCAGCGCTAGTATATAATGCACTGTACAAGTCACTACTGATAGAGAATGAACTGTCATGTGTTACTCCGTTACTCTACAGTTACCTTTACATCTTTAGTTAGTTATTGATAATTAAGGGTAAATGAGAATGAAAGATGGAATTGATCAGACGTTGTTTATATTTTAACAATAATAATAATAATAATAATAATAAGAGGTTTGGTAATAAGAGCGCCGTGTTTTAGTATTCACTATGCTGCGTCAACTGCTGTTAGATATACGCTGAGTCTGTTTGGGCGTACAAGACTCCAGTGTAACTCACCTCACGCCAACACAACAGGGGCGTTCATGAGAGAAAATGCGGCTTATGTTGCAGCGTTCGTCAGACATCCTACAGTACACACACACACGTCTCCTCAGCTCCCCTTGTTTTACCGCTTTTTACAGGTAAAACTAATAGCTAAGACACCTGTTGGATTATTATTTTACGAATTATAATGTTTTTACATATAAGCTCAGATTGTATTAGTTTTTGAGGCGGAAAAAAAGTCAAAGAATTTACTCAATGTTTTCTGTTCTATTTAGAGGAGACAAATATAGTAATAGCGATAATATGTTTAATAATGTTAATGAGAGTAATAATGATAAAGTTAATAGTAGTAGTAGTAATAATAATAGCAATAATAGTAATAAGAATAGTAAGCGGCACTTCAATAGTAATGATAACAATGTAAACACGAATAATAATCAATAAAAATACCATCAATAATAAGTAATGAATCAAGAGTGATAAAAGTGATATGTTTAGTACCATAATAAAATATAACTCACTAAGTCCATCAAGAAAGTAAAACTTTATTGTAATCAGAGAAGATTTATTGAACAGCCGCGACTCAGCCTCAAGATGAATTGTTTTAACTAGACCAGACAGCCGGAACAATCGGCTTTGCGGTTCCTCCTGGTGGGTTGCCGGCTTCCACAGCTTCATGGCTGTTGGCTGCCTGCTTGACCAATGGGCGGGGCTGTCTTATAAACCAATTATCATCCTCGTTTGGGTTAGCATTTGATAAAAGAGCAATAATTGGCCGTAAGTCAAGCTTATCAGCCAGAAATCCCAACTGTTAAAGATTCTTAAGTTAAATTTCCCTCGTAGCTGGAAATATACGACCACATAAAGGCGTACGGAAGTTTAAACTCAAAATTATAACCCAAATTGTACCAAATTACGCTTGAGATTCTACCTTAACTTGACACATTCTCAAAACACTATTTATGGCGCTAAATTATCGTATTGAATCTTTGTTAATCCGGATTAATGGCTCAAGATTCCTGAGTCATTTTTTTCTTCCCTATTTAGGTGCGTGAGATTATATCCAGCAACGACAGTCTCAGTGTAACGTTGACGCCGTTTATATCGATACCTCCCTGTGCTTGTGTGAGTGAGTGAGTCAGTCAGATGATAACCTTACTATGTCGGCAATCTGAGGAGAAAATTTGTCTTTGTGAGGTAGAGGAGAAGACCAGAGAGGGCGGGAGTCTGACAGGGAGAAAACAAGGATAACCAACTTAGACAGATACAGGCAGATAAACAGACACAGAGAGACAGACGGCCAGATATACAGACAAACAGAGAGAGAGTTATAAGAAACAAAGCAGCCTTACAGAGGAAGTAATGATGGCGTTAGACCCCCACACAGGCCGTCAGGGGGGAGGAATATGGTCACTACCCCTCAACGATCACTCCCTGATAACTTTATTACCCAACACCAAGGAATTTTTTATGTTGTGGCAGTCACCCCTATGGAAGCCACTCCTGACTGACTGACTGCATGGCTAACTTAACTGGGCTGACTGAAGGCTAATTTAACAGGATTGACTGATGAATAAGTTAGCTGGATTGACTGACTGTATGGCTAACTTAACTAGACTGACTAACTATCTTGCTAACTGAACTGGATTGACTGATGGATAACATAACTGCACTGACTGATTGATGGATAACAACATAACTCTTGTTAACGCACCTCTTCCTGATCACTGTTAAAGCCACGTATTAGGTCGCTTACAACATGAAGCTCCCCCTCGTCTGGGAAAATATTATTACTGTTATTTATAAAAGCAAATTTTTATACTACTACTACTACTATTACGACTACTACTACTATTATTACTACTACTACTATTGCTACTACTACTACTACTACTAATAATAATAATAGTAATAATAATATACTATTACTATTAACCATACTTGATTTGTCTCTTTGTCCATCTCGGGTATCATCTCTTTGCCAGGCTTCCGTTAGTCCAGTAGCTTTGGTCCTGTTGTCGTCAAACTTGGCTGGTGAGCGATGGTCCCCCTGGGTGATTCTGAGAGGGCAGGAGAGGGGAGGGGAGGGGAGGGGGGTGACAATAATAGAGGGTTGAATTTAATGGCGGGTTGGATGGCTAAAAGACACGTCGTACGTCCGCCAGACTGCCTGTAATGACCACCTACAGTTTCAGTGTGTGTGTGTGTGTGTGTGTGTGTGTGTGTGTGTCCCAGAGAACATTGTGGTGGACAGTAAGAGAAGGTTGTATGAAAGAAAGACCAGACAACTATGAGAACAAGAAAAAAAGTAAAGTTGTTGTTGCTGAGTTGAAATCGACATTGAATCCAAACACAGGCACATGTAACAAAACACACAAGGGGCAATGATACTCAAAAGTGATATATTTATGAAGTCGTGACAAAAGCTATTGATTACCCCCCCCCCTCATTACCATATACGTGTAGTGAAGATGAGGGTGAGTGGTGTTTACAGATTACATAAATATAACCTAACTGGAATTATACATATGTATTATTATCATCACTACATAGATGTATAATATAATCACTAATATAGTCGACTTTAGTAATGATCTGGTGGGGGTAGTTAAGAAGATGAATGGAGGGGGGGGGGAGGAGGGGAGGAAGGAAAGGGTATAAGGGGGAGGAGAGTGGAAAGGGGGGAGGAGTAGGTGAGGGAGAAGCATCAATCAGAATATCGTCCCTACACCTGAGGGTTGGCGACCACAGTCCTCCATTCTAAAAGTTTTCGGGCTGTTTTTATCAATCCTTCAAGTTTTTGTATCTCTCTGGGGACACAGTTTTTAATTTCAGTCATCCATCCTCAGTCTCTGTCTTCCCCTGGCCCTTTTACCTTCAACTTTGCTCATTAATATTTATGTTATTATTCTCTCATCCCTAAGTATATGACCAAAGTATCTCATTTCTTTCTTGTTCTATAGATTTAAAGTATTTTTCTTTGAGTTTTTGCTGATCTTAGTTCTTCGTCATTTGTTTTCCTTTCAGATAGGGAGATGTAGAGAGAGGGAGGGAAGAGGGAGAGGCATAATGGTGGGAAGGGAGTGGGGAGAAGAGGAGGAAGGAGGTTTGTATGATGGCAGGGAGGGAGTAGAGGTG
>NW_024751735.1:32500-55393 GCF_018991925.1 Homarus americanus | reverse complement strand
TGTTGTTGTTGTTGTTGTTTTGTTCCTGTTCCTGTTGTTGTTCTTGTTGCTGTTGGTTGTTGTTCTTGTTGTCTTCCTTGTTGTTTGTCCTTGGTTGCTGCTGTTGTTGTTGTTTTGTTCCTATTCTGTTGTTGTTGTTCCTGTTCTTGTTGTTGTTTTGTTTGTGCTGTTGTTGTGTTGTTCCTGTTGTTGTCTTTGTTGCTGTTGTTGTTGTTGTTGTTGGTTGTTCTTGTTGCTGCTGTTGTTGTTGTTGTTTTGTCCTGTTCTTGGTTGTTGTTTTGTTCTGTTCTGTTGTTGTTCTTGTTGTTGTTGTTGTTGTTGTTGTTTTGTTCCTGTTCTTGTTGTTGTTTCTTGTCCTGTTCTTGTTGTTGTTGTTGTTGTTTTGTTTCTGTTCTTTGTTGTTGGTGTTCTTGTTGTTCTGTTGCTGCTGTTGTTGTTGTTGTTTTGTTCCTGTTCTTGTTGTTGTTCTTGTTTTGTTTCTGTTCTTTTGGTTGTTGTTGTTGTTGTTTTTGTTCCCTGTTCTTGCTGTTCTTGTTGTTGCTTGTTGTTGTTGTTGTTTTGTTCCTGTTCTTGGTTGCTGCTGCTGCTGTTGTTGTTGTTTTGTTTCTGTTCTGTTGTTCTTTGTTGCTGCTGTTGTTGTTGTTTTGTCCTGTTCTTGTTCTTTGTTCCTGTCCTTGTTGTTCTTTGTTGTTGCTGTTGTTGTTGTTGTTTTGTCCCTGTTCTTGTTGTTCTTGTTGTTTCATCTTCCTGTTGTTCTGTTGTTCTTATGGCAGCTTGTTGTTGTTGTTGTTTTGTTCCGTTCTGTTTTGTTGTTGTTTTGTCTCTGTTCTTGTTGTTGTTCTGTTGCTGCTGTTGTTCTTTTGTTGTTTTGTTCCCGTTCTTGTTGTTGTTCTTGTTGTTCTTGTTGCTGCTGTTGTTGCTGCTGTTTTGTTCCGTTCTGTTGTTGTTCTTGTTGTTCTTGTTGCTGCTGTTGTTGTTGTTTGTTCCCTGTTCTTGTTGTTGTTGTTGTTTTGTTCCGTTTGTTCTTGTTGCTGCTGCTGTTGTTGTTTTGTTCCTGTTCTTGTTGTTGTTCTTGTTGCTCTTGTTGCTGCTGTTGTTGCTGTTGTTTTGTTCCTGTTCTTGTTGTTGTTGTTGTTTTGTTCCTGTTCTTGTTGTTGTTCTTGTTGTTCTTGTTGCTGCTGTTGTTGCTGTTGTTTTGTTCCTGTTCTTGTTGTTCTTGTTGTTTTGTTCCTGTTCTTGTTGTTGTTCTTGTTGTTCTTGTTGCTGCTGTTGTTGTTGTTGTTTTGTTCCTGTTCTTGTTGTTGTTGTTGTTTTGTTCCTGTTCTTGTTGTTCTTGTTGCTGTTGCTGTTGTTGTTTTGTTCCTGTTCTTGTTGTTGTTCTTGCTGTTCTTGTTGCTGCCGTTGTTGCCGTTGTTTTGTTCCTGTTCTTGTTGGCTGTTGTTGTTTCTAATTCCCTGTTCTTGTTGTTGTTCTTGCTGTTCTTGCTGCTGCTGTTGTTGTTGCATTGTTCCCTGTTCTTGTTGTTGTTCTTGTTGTTCTTGTTGTTGCTGTTGTTGTTGTATTGTTCCTGTTCTTGTTGTTGTTCTTGTTGTTCTTGTTGCTGCTGTTGTTGTTGTATTGTTCCTGTTCTTGTTGTTGTTCTTGTTGTTCTTGTTGCTGCTGTTGTTGTTGTATTGTTCCTGTTCTTGTTGTTGTTCTTGTTGCTGCTGCTGTTGTTGCTGTTTTGTTCCTGTTCTTGTTGTTGTTGTTGTTTTGTTCCTGTTCTTGTTGTTCTTGTTGCTGCTGCTGTTGTTGCTGTTTTGTTCCTGTTCTTGTTGTTGTTGTTGTTTTGTTCCTGTTCTTGTTGTTCTTGCTGCTGCTGTTGTTGTTGTTTTGTTCCTGTTCTTGTTGTTGTTCTTGTAATTATTTGTCTTCATAAATCTAAATTAATAATTAAGGGAATAAAACAAGAGTAAGAAGCACATCCTCAAGTGTGGGATGACTACAGCAAGACCCGGATTAATGTGCGTTGCTCTTTGCTTCAGTAGGCGACCCACCACACGCACCCAGACCACACACACCCACCACACGCACCCAGACCACACGCACCCACCACACGCACCCAGACGACACACTTTAATAGTTTTCACAAGGATGCTAAATCTTTCATAGACAAGGAAAATTTAATAAATAATTGTATAATATGAACAAAGAACAGAGAGCGAGTAAACTACACGACTGGCGAGGCGGGGGATAAGAGAGACGCGAAACGATTTGTCCGGGACAGATTTTTTTTTTCACTCAGGATATAAATAACCAAGATCACTTTCCCGCCTCTGGTTTGTTTACATCCCGCCCGGCGACGCCCGTGAGTTGCCAGTGTCATGTTTGTTGTTGTTTGTGTTTTAACTGTTTGTTTTTCTTAATGCTGTTTCGTGAGCTTTACCTAATGAGTGTGATCATGAACACAGATATGACAAGTCTGTGCAAACACAATTAATGTAGTAAAGTATAATTGCTGCAAAACTGGCAACTTTATAAAAGAAAACATACAACACAGTGATGCAACTAAGCGGTACAAAGATGACCACGTCTAGTCCTCTTGGTGTACAGTACAGTATACAGACTATCAACAGTTTACAAAGTCCTCTCTTACCCGGAAACTCTGCCTATAGCTAATGTTTATCTAATGAGAGAGTGTGTGTATGTCTGTGTACTATATGTGGACGATAATAATAAATAAAATTATCAGAATTATTAGTGAGCGAGCCTTTCCTCTTCCCAGCAAGGTGAGGAAGACTAATTAAGAACAAGCAATAATAAGCAGGTGTGTAAGAGGTAAACATAAACCTCCGCCCACAACCTGCCTCCATTCATGTTCCTTCTCATGAATGGGTGGGACAGTCAAGCGGTTACAGCCTCACTCACGCGTGTCCAGGGTACTGTAGTCAACACGGACGGTAGGTAGTCTCTGTTCCTGCTGCTAATACAGATGTTGGTACTACTACTATTTTTTTTTCATAACGTGGCCTCCAGCCTCCTCCAATAGCCCAATAGCTACTGCTACTACTACTACAGCACTTCAAAATCAACAACTTCGACTGTTAAAGCTCCCTGTACTACTACTACTATTACTACTACGACTCCTACTACTGTTGCTACTATTGTTAAGAAGGTTGTTGCTCCGTGCCAAGTCGTGTAAACAGTGTTGCCAGTTACCGGGTAGAGGCGCCCTCGTGTAAACAGTGTTGCCAGTGACCCGGTAGAGGCGCCTTCGTGTAAACAGTGTTGCCAGTGACCCGGTAGAGGCGCCCTCGTGTAAACAGTGTTGCCAGTGACCCGGTAGAGGCGCCCTCGTGTAAACAGGCGCCTCGTGTAAACAATGCCGGTGCCTCAAACAGTGTTGCCGTGTAGAGGCGCCTCGCCCTCGTAAACAGACCGAAATTATGTTACAAGTAGGTTAGGTTACTGTTCACTCCTGCCTTCCTCCTGTGGTGATGTTGTGGTGATGTTTGTGTTGCTGTGGTGATGTTTTTGTTCCTGTGGTGATGTTATGTTCCTGTGGTGATGTTGTGTTGCTGTAGTGATGTTTGTGTTGCTGTGGTGATGTTGTGTTGCTGTTGATGTTGTGTTTGTGTTGTGTGTGTGATGTTTTGTTTGTGGTGATGTTGTTGTGTGCTGATGTTGTGTTGCTGTAGTGATGTTTGTGTTGCTGTGGTGATATGTTTGTGTGTTGTTGTGATGTGCTGTGCTGTGTATGTTTGTGTGCTGTGGTGATGTTTGTGTGCTGTGGTGATGTTGTGTTGCTGTGGTGATGTTTGTGTTGTGTTGATGTTTGTGTTGCTGTGGTGTGATGATGTTTGTGTTGCTGTGGTGATGTTTGTGTTGCTGTGATGGTGATATGATGTTGCGTTGCTGCTGTTGGTGTGTGTTGCTGTGGTGATGTTTGTTGCTGTGGGTGATATTGTGTTGCTGTGGTGATGTTTGTGTTGCTGTGGTGATGCTGTGTTTGTGTTGCTGTGGTGATATGTTGTGTTGCTGTGGTGTGATTTTGTGTTGCTGTGGTGATGTTTCTTTGTGTGGTGATGTTGTGTTGGTGATGTTGTGTTGCTGTAGTGATGTTTGTGTTGCTGTGGTGATGTGGTTGATGTTGTGTTGTGTGATGTTTGTGTTGCTGTGGTGATGTTGTGTTGCTGTGGTGATGTTTGTGTTGCTGTGTGATGTTTGTGTTGCTGTGGTGATGTTTGTGTTGTTGCTGTGGTGATGTTTGTGCTGCTGTGGTGATGTTGTGTTGCTGTGGTGATGTTGTTGCTGTGTGGTGATGTGCTGCGTTGCTGTGGTGATGTTTGTGTTGCTGTGGTGTGTTTGTGTTGCTGTGGTGATGTTGCGTTGCTGGGTGATTTTGTGTTACTGTGGTTGTTTGTTGCTGTGGTGATGTTTGTGTTGCTGTGGTGATGTTGTGTTGCTGTGGTGATGTTGTGTTGCTGTGTGATGTTGTGTTGCTGTGGTGATGTTGCTGTGGTGATGTTGTGTTCCTGTGGTGATGTTGTGTGTGTAGTGATGTTGTGTTGTGGTGATGTGTTTGTGGTGATGTTTGTGTTGCTGGTGATGTTGTGTTGCTGTGGTGATGTTGTGTTGCTGTGGTGATGTTTGTGTTGCTGTGTGGTGATGTTTGTGTTGCTGTGGTGATGTTTGTGTTGCTGTGGTGATGTTGTGTTGCTGTGGTGATGTTTGTGTTGTGGTGATGTTTGTGTTGCTGTGGTGATGTTGTGTGGTTGCTGTGGTGATGTTTGTGTTGCTGTGGTGATGATGTGTGTTGCTGTGGTGATGTTTGTGTTGCTGTGGTGATGTTTGTGTGGTGATGTTTGTGTGTGCTGTGATGTGTTGTGTTGCTGTGGTGATGTTGTGTTGCTGTGGTGATGTTTGTGTTGCTGTGGTGATGTTTGTTACTGTGGTGATGTTTGTGGTGATGTTTGCGTGGTGATGTTTGTGTTGCTGTGGTGATGTGTTGCTGTGGTGATGTCTGTGTTGCTGTGGTGATGTTTGTGTTGCTGTGGTGATGTTTGTGTTGCTGTGGTGATGTTTGTGTTGCTGTGGTGATGTTGTGTTGCTGTGGTGATGTTGTGTTGCTGTGGTGATGTTTGTGTTGCTGTGGTGATGTTTGTGTTACTGTGGTGATGTTTGTGGTGATGTTTGCGTTCCCTTGGTGATGTTTGTGTTGCTGTGGTCATGTTGATGTGGTGATGCTTGTGTTGAAGTGGTGATGTTTGTGTTGCAGTGATGATGTTTGGATTGATGTGGTCATGTTGATGTGGTGATGCTTGTGTTGAAGTGGTCATGTTGGTATTGATGTGGTGATGTTGCTGTGGTGATGCTTGTGTTAAAGTGATGATGTTGCTTTGGTGATGTGGTGATGATGTTGTGATGCTGCTGTGATGGCATTTTTGGTGGATGTGATGTTGCTGTGGTGACATTTGTGATGATGTGATGTTGCTGTGGTGTTGTTTATGTTGATGTGGTGGTGGTGATGTGGTGGTGGTGATGTATTTGGCCGGGTTTATACCAACATTGTACTGTTTTGACAGCTTTCTTGATTTCATCTCTTGGAACCTAAAGATGCACAAGACATCTGAGGCTGTCTCCTTCATTGACTTCAACAAGGCACTTGAGTTGGTCAGTCACAACTTAATTATATCAACAAAGCTATCGACCTCAGGTTTTGGAGAAGTCTTATACCATGGCTTACAGACTTCCTTAGTGACAGGTCACAGGACAGGTCAACAGGTCACAGTACAGGTCAGCAGGTCACAGTACAGGTCAACAGGTCACAGTACAGGTCAACAGGTCACAGTACAGGTCAAAAGGTCACATTACAGGTCAACAGGTCACAGTACAGGTCAGCAGATCACAGTAGAGGTCAACAGGTCACAGTACAGGTCAGCAGGTCACAGTATAGGTCAACAGGTCACAGTACAGGTCAACAGGTTACAGTACAGGTCAACAGGTTACAGTACAGGTCAACAGGTCACAGTACAGGTCAACAGGTCACAGTACAGGTCAACAGGTCACAGTACAGGTCAACAGGTCACAGTACAGGTCAGCAGGTCACAGTATAGGTCAACAGGTCACAGTACAGGTCAACAGGTTACAGTACAGGTCAACAGGTTACAGTACAGGTCAACAGGTCACAGTACAGGTCAACAGGTCACAGCACAGGTCATCGTATTCTTCTTCAAGTTCACCTCCTCCTCCTCCTCCTCCTCCCTCCCTCCTCCTCCTCCTCCTCCTCCTCCTCCCTCCTCCCTCCCCACCCCCCTGAATAGAGGCCACACCCCTGAATAGAGGCCACACCCCCTGAATAGAGGCCACACCCCTGAATAGAGGCCCCTTAGAGGCCCCCTGAATAGAGGCCACCCTCTGTTAGAGATCAACCCCCTGGAGGTTTGGACGCCCCCGGAGGTATTCTCCCCTGGAGGTATTGACCTGACCCCTGGAGATATTACGCCCCTGAAGGCATTGACCACGTCCACTAGAGTATTGGCCACTCCCCTGGAGGTATTGACCACCCCTGAGACCGCCCCCTGGAGATATGGCCACGCCACCTGGAAGTATTGACCACTCCTGAGGTATTGGCCACTCCCCTGGAGATATTGGCCACGCCCTGGAGATATTGGCCAAGCCCCTGGAGATATTGGCCCACGCCCCTGGATGTGGCCACCCCATGGAGGCATGCCCCTCAGTATTGGCCCTGGAGGTATTTCCCTCTGGAGGTACCATGGGCCACCCCTGGAATTGGCCACGCCCCTGGATGTGCCACGCCCAATGGAGGCATTGGCCACGCCCTAGGAAGTGGCCACGCCCTGGAGGTATTGGCCAATCCCCTGGATGTTGGCCACTCTCCTGGAGTGTGGCCACGCCCCTTCGGAGGTATTGGCCACTCCCTTGGATGTGTTGGCAACTCCCTGGAGGTGTGGCATGCCCCTTGGAGTTGGCCACTCCCCTGGATGTATTGGCCAGTCCCCTGAGGTATTCCTGCCCCCTGAGGTATTCCCTCCCCCTGGAGGTATTGGTCCACCCCTGGAGGTATTGGTCACTCCCCTGGAGGTATTGTCACCCCTGGATGGCCACCCTGGAGGTATTGGTCACCCCTGGAGGTATTGGCCACGCCCCCTGAGGTAGGTGGTCACCCCCTGGAGGTATTGTCACGCCCCTGGAGGTATTGGCCACGCCCTGGAGTACACACCCCTGGAGGTACACGCCCCTGGAGGTATTGGCCACGCCCCTGGAGGTATTCTGGAGGTAGTAGTCACTCCCTGTAGGCATTGCCACCCCTGGAGGTATTGGCCACGCCCATGGAGGTATTGTTCACGCCCCTTGAGGTATTGCACGCCTTGGAGGTTGGCCACGCCCCTGAGGTATTGGCCACCCCTGGAGGTATTTCACACCCCTGGAGGTGTGGTCACCCCTGAGGTAGGCCACGCCCCTGGAGGTATACACCCCTGGAGGCATTGGTCACCCCTGAGTATTGGTCACCCTGGAGGTATTGGTCACCCCTGGAGGTACCACTCTGAGGTATTGGCCAATCCCTGAGGCATTGACATCCCTGAGGTATTGGCCACCCCTGATATTACCCCTGAGGTGAGCACTCCGGAGGTATTGGTACACCCCTGAGGTATTGGTCACTCCCTGGAGGTATTGCCACGCCCCTGAGGTATTGGCCAATCCCCTGAGGCATTAACCCTCAGTAGGCCACCCTGGAGGTATTGGTCACCCCCTGGAGGTACACATCTCCCTGGAGGTATTGGCCAATCCTGAGGCATTGGTCACTCCCCTGAGGTACACACTCCTGAGGTATTGGTACTCCTGAGGTGTTGGCCACTCTGAGGTATTGGCCAATCCTCTGAGGTATTGGCCACGCCTCGGAGGTATGTTCACGCCCTGGAGGTACACACGCCCTGAGACACACCCCTGGAGGTATACACGCCCCTGAGGTATTGGCCACTCCCTGAGGTATTAGCCACGCCTCAGGGTGGGGGCCACAACTCACAAAAGCCACACATTATATACGCTGACCATTTGCATACAGGCGACCTCTTCTTCCTCCTCTTCCACCTCTCCCTTCCCTCACTCCTCTCTCTCCCTCCTCTCTGTCTTTATCTCTTCCAAAACCTCTTACGATAATAGAACCAGTAAAGCTACGACAATTTATTGCCCGTCGTTACGATATCTGAAGAGGCGGTGACGGTGATGTACATAAGGGGAGAGCATCATCATCATCATCATCATCATCATCATCATCATCATCATCATCATCATCATCATCATCGTTATAATCGTGTCTGCCAGATTCATGATAATTTTTGATGATACGATAACCTGGGTTAGTAGTACGATAACTGCCAGGACAAGAGATGCTGATGCCAGATGTACGATAATAAAAACACCAATGAGAGATGCCGATGACAGATGTACGATAATAAAAATAACCAAACGATAACCACAACGCCCATCAGTACTGTACGATAACTTTAACAAATAATGATAACCTTAAAGCCAGACACAAGACGATGATAACATGCAAGAAAAATTATCGGTTATCTTGTCATTGTCACTATGATAATGGATAAGAGAGAGAAGAAAGAAAAATAAAGGATAAAAGAATAATTATCTTACTTTATCGATAAGTAAAGACTCTTGTGGAGTAGAGTTAAGGAGGAAAACTCTCCTCACTTGGCAACATCTGGCAACTACTTGAGATTCTAGTGGACGCAAGAGAGTGGTGGAATTTTAAAACGTCAATTATCCATAATTTTACCTTTAACATCTGAATTTTCTTGGTGTTATAATGTTTGTCGTGTCGTTATTGATATATGTATATATATAATAAACAGCAACGTACACCAGTTCATTATAAATTGTAAGGTAATTTATCTCCTAACTGAAGATAACGTATCTAGTTGATTCCTTAATAAGGACACATACAAAAAATTTCAAAGGTAGAGGTCGGTATTGAGGGTAAGGGTAGGGTTTGCATTGAGGTAAGGTAAGGGGTAGAGGTAAGAGGTAGAGGTTTGTATTGAGGTGAGGTAAGGGTAGAGGTCGGTATTGAGGTAAGGTAAGGGGTAGAGGTCGGTATTGAGGTAAGGTAAGGGGTAGAGGTAAGAGGTAGGAGGTCGGATTGAGGAGGTGGGGGGCAGAGTTGTATTGAGGGAGGAAGGGGCAGAGGTCAGTATTGAGGTAAGGAAGAGGTGGAGGTCAGTATTGAGGGGTGAAGGGTAAGGGGTGAGAGGTCGGTATTGAGGTAAGGTAAGGCAGAGGTAAGAGGTGGGGAGGTTCATATTGAGAGGTAAGGGGTAGATATTGAAGAGGTGAGGGTAGAGGTCGGTATTGAGGTAAGGTAAGGGGTAGAGGTAAGAGGTAGAGGTCGTATTGAGGTGAGGTAAGGGGTAGAGGTTGGCATTGAGGTGAGGTAAGGGCAGAGGTAAGGGGCAGAGGTCTGATTGAGGTGGTGGGTGGTCAGGTGAGGTAAGGTAAGGGGTAGAGGTAGAGGTGAGGTCGGCATGAGGTGAGGTAAGGTAGAGGTCGGTTGGAGGAGGTGGGGGTGAGGTCGGTATTGAGGTAAGGTAAGGGTAGGAGGTAAGAGGTAGAGGTCCGTATTGAGGTGAGGGGTAAGGGGTAGAGGTAATTGGGAGGAGGTAAGGGGAGAGGGCATATTGAGGTGAGGTAAGGGCAGAGGGTAAGGGTAGAGGTCGCATTGGAGGTAAGGTAGGGTGAGGTAAGAGGTAGAGGTCAGTATGAGGTGAGGTAAGGGGTGGAGGTCAGTATTGAGGTAAGGTAAGGGTAGAGGTTTGGTATTGAGGTAAGGCAAGGGAGAGGTAAGAGGTAGAGGTCGTATTGAGGTAAGGCAAGGGAGAGGTAAGAGGCAGAGGTTGGTATTGAGGTAAGGTAAGGGTAGAGGTTGTATTGAGGTGAGGTAAGGGTAGAGGTTTGGTATTGAGTAGGTAAGAGGTAGAGATAAGGGTAGAGGTCGGTATTGAGGTAAGGTAAGAGGTAGAGGTCGGTATTGAGGTGTAAGGGGTAGAGGTCGGTATTGAGGTAGGTAAGGGTAGAGTAAGAGGTAGAGGTTTGGTATTGAGGGTAAGGTAAGGGTAGAGGTCGGTATTGAGGTAAGGTAAGAGGTAGAGGTCAGTGATGAGGTGAGGTAGAGAGTAGAGGTCGGTATTGAGGGAGTGGGGGTAGGAGGTCAGTATTGAGGTGAGGGTAAGGGGTAGAGGTAAGGGTAGGGGTCGGTGTGAGGTAAGGCAAGGGGTAGAGGTAGAGGTAGAGGTCGGTATTGAGGTAGGTAAGGGGTAGAGGTCAGTATTGAGGTGAGGTAAGGGGAGTGAGGTCGGTATTGAGTAAGGTAAGAGGTGTAGAGGTAAGGGGTAGAGGTCGGTATTGAGGTAAGGTAAGAGGTAGAGGTCAGTATTGAGGTAAGGTAAGAGGGAGGTAAGAGGTAGAGGTCGGTGTTGAGGTAGGTAAGGGTGGGAGTCGGTATTGAGGGTAAGGTGGGGGTAGAGGTCGGTGTGGGAGTAGGTAAGGGTAGAGGTCAGTGTGAGGTAAAGTAAGGGGTAGGAGGTCAGTGTGAGGTAGGTAGGGGTAGAGGTCAGTATTGAGTAAGGTAAGGGGAGTAGGGTAAGGGGTAGAGGTCGGTATTGAGGTAAGGTGAGGGGTAGGAGGTCAGTATTGAGGTGAGGTAAGGGGTAGGAGGTAGGGGTAGAGGTCGGTATTGAGGTAGGTAAGGTGGGAGTAAGAGGTAGGAGTCAGTATTGAGGTGAAGGTAAGGGGTAGAGGTCGGTATTGAGGGTGGGTAAGGGGTAGAGGTCTGGTTGAGGTAAGTTAAGGGTAGGAGTAAGAGGTGGAGGTCAGTGATTGAGGTAAGGTAAGAGGTAGGGTCGGTATTGGTGAGGTAAGAGGTAGAGGTCGGTATTGAGGTAAGGTAAGGGGGTAGGAGTAAGAGGTAGAGGTCGGTATGCAAAGGTAAGAGGTAGAGGTCGGTATTGAGGTAAGGTAAGGGGGTAGAGGTCGGTGTGGGGTAAAGGTAAGGGGTAGAGGTCGGTATTGAGGTAAGGTAAGGGGTGAGGTCGGTATTGAGGTAAGGTAAGGGGTGAGGTAAGAGGTAGGGGTCGGTATTGAGGTAGGAGTGGGTAGAGGGTCAGTATGAGGTGGGGTAGAGTAGGAGTCGGTATTGAGGTAGGTAGGGGGTAGAGGTAAGAGGTAGAGGTCGGTATGAGGTAAGGTAAGGGGGGTAGAGGTCGGTATTGAGGTAAGGTAAGGGGTAGGAGTCGGTATTGAGGTGAGGTAGGGGTAGAGGTAAGAGGTAGAGGTCGGTATTGAGGTGAGGTAAGAGGTAGAGGTCGGTATTGAGGTAAGGTAAGGGTAGGGGTAAGAGGTAGAGGTCAGTATTGAGGTGGGAGGTAAGAGGTAGGAGTCAGTATTGAGGTAGGTAAGGGTGGAGTAAGAGGTAGAGGTCGGTATTGAGGTGAGGTAAGAGGTAGAGGTCAGTATTGAGGTAGGTAAGGGGGGTAGAGGTCAGTGGTGGGGTAGGTAGGGGTAGAGGTCGGTGTGAGGGTAAGGTAAGGGGTAGGGTTGAGTGAGAGGTGAGGTAAGGGGGTAGGGTCAGTATTGAGGTGGTGGGGTAGAGGTCGGTATTGAGGTAGGTAAGGGTAGAGTCGGTATTGAGGTGAGGTAAGGGGTGGAGATTGAGGTAGGTAAGAGGTAGAGGTCAGTGTGAGGTAAGGTAGGGGCGGTGGAGGCGTGGGTGGAGGTGTGGGGATGGAGGAGGGTGTGGTGGGGCGGTGGAGGTGTGGGGGGGGTGGAGGGTGTGGTGGGTGTGGGGGGCGGTGGAGAGTGTGGGTGGTGGAGGAGGGTGTGGGGGGATGGAAGTTGATATGGGTGGCCATCATGTCACGCAGATGCACAGTGGGGGTATGAGAGTTGTCCTTGTCGCACCACTATGAGTCAGTCTGTTCTGGCTTGGCTACAGTAGAAACTTTGTTGACTGTAGAACTTTTCCTCCTACTGTCTACATAATGGCCTCGAGGTGCACAATAAACTAGCCATTCCGTTTCAGTAATTAGAAAAATTATTCTTATTATAGGTTAGGTTAGGTTAGGTTTTATTAGATTGAGGTTAAAGGTTAAAATGTTAAGGTAGGAATGTTAACAAAGTATATCTGTAAGTGTGAGAACCATTGTTTATATAATACGTCTGCCAGCCAGCCAATCAGAAGCTAGTGATATACCCGGTTCGTGTTACAGAGAATATCGTCTGGGCGGGGTTATATTATCAAGATATTATCAGAGTTTAGGTATTGAAAATAATGGTAAATATATTGGTGTCTGTAGTGTTTTGTTTTGAAAGATTATTATTTTATTTTTAGTTTTGTGTTTAATTTCCTGAGGTTTATTATTATTATTGATATTAGACCCTTTTCTCCTTCTCCTCTTCTTCTTGCTCCTCCTCCTCCTTCTCCTCTTCTTTTTGCTCCTCCTCTTCTTTTTGCTCCTCCTCCTCCTCCTTCTTTCTCCTCCTCCTCCTCCTCCTTCTTCATTAAGTGAGTATGTTGACACACCGGGCGGTACTGGAGTAGTGTTGTGATACAAGGTGTGGGTAATGTGGGATATATCTCATGTGTGAGGATGGATGTGGATATCTTTATGAGAGAGAGAGAGGCCCAGGAAATGGCTGAACGAACGTAGGAAGAAGGGGTAAATAGAGGAGAGGGAAGAGGGAGGGAGAGGAAGGAGGGAGAGGAAGGGGGAGAGGGGAGAGAGAGGAAGATGAGGAGAGAGGAAGGAGGAGGGAGAGGAGGAAGAGGGAGGAAGGAGGAGAGAAGAAGGAGGAGGAAGGAGGAGGGAAGGAGGAGAGAAGAGGGAGGAGAGAGAGAGGGAAGAGGAGGAGAGAAAGAGGAGGGAGAGAGGAAGAGGGAGGGAGAGGGGGAGGAAGAGGAGGGAGAGGGAAGATGAGAGGGAGAGGGAAGAGGAGGGAGAGGGAGGATGGGGAGAGAGAGAGGGAAGGGGAGGAGAGGGAAGAGGAGGGAGAGAGAGGAAGGGGAGGAGAGAGGAGGAAGATGGGGAGAGAGGGAACAGGGAAGGGGGGGGGAGAGAGGTGTAATTTCCTGTGTTGTAAATAATAATAATAATAATAATAATAATAATAATAATAATGATAATAATAATTAACGGTTTATTAAGATAACATGGCAGCCCGATGGCTGAAAATATACAATGAACAGAGATGATAAGTTACATACGGTGAGATCGGGGAGTGGGTCACTTGATTGACAAAAGCTTTCAATACAGAAACATAGAGTCAACATATAGATTAACTTTAGAGCTGGTACTGTGGGGCTGGTCTGTAGACATTCTTGTGACCTGATGTTGGCACCAACAAAGTCCTTCCCACTGTCTTGATGGCCGTTGTACCTGACTGCTAAGCCTCTACATCACTACAGCTGCAGATGTACCTCGTGGTCCGGTAGGTCCTCCAGCGCACGCAGGGTGTTGGAGATGGTTCTTGTTCCTCATGTGATGTAGTTATGAATCATAGTTCCTCACCTGGGTGGAGTAGAGAGTCTCATTTGTCTCCTGTGGTGTTGTTTGGGGTGTTTCTTGGCTTCTCATCCAGTGTTGGGGGTGGCAGGTACCGCGGGCTGGGTGCGTCAGGTCAACATTGGCCGCTAAGTACTGGTTGTCCCTCTAACAGTTGTTTTCTATGGAGGTATCACTTTTGTATATCAGTTGTGGGTTGATGATCAGTCTTTGCCCTGTACTCTTGGTGTGAGGATGTTGATATATCCAGATGGGGAGGAGGAGATGGGGAAGGGGAGGGCCAGACAAACCCAGCTGGCAGCTGTCTCCATGGTCAAGAAACCACGGGCAGCGCTGGCTACACACTTCCTTACCCTATGAAGGCTGTGTGTGTATGCGTGTATGTGTGTGTGTGTGTGTGTGTGTGTGTAAATAAACGGTTTATTAATAGAGTTGCAGCTGGTGGCTGAAAATATACGAACTTACATGTGATTTAGACATAATGATATGCGTTCAATACATTTACATGGCTGTACAGTACATAAATCATGAGTTGTTTATTATTTTAACAATAGATGGGATGGTGCTATTCTTATATCTATCAGTGCGGGCTCTATACTGAATTTTTGTTGTAGTGGCGACTGCACGAAGTGGACGGGGACTGGTGGGCAGTAAGTGGCGATGACGAGATGGTGCAGTAGTCCACTGCCAAACCCTGTTAGTGCTTTGGTGGAGGTCACTGAGGGATGGCATTTCCGGTGGAGAGAGTGTTGTAGCCGGAGTAGTCTGCGCTGAGCATGATCCTGCAGGCCCTCTTCTGTACCTTCTCTAGCTGACGTTGTTGGGTAGAGTTGAGCGAAGACGAGCAGGTTGGCTGACGCATACTAATTTTGGAGTATAAATGCGTTGTAGATAGTCCTTAGCTCTAGCGTGAGTGCCCCCTAGGGACCTGAGTCGTCGTAGCATGTAGAGTCTGTAATGAGCTGCCTTGATTGTGTTGTTTACATGGGCCTTTCAGTCCAGTTTGTGGTCTATGGTAACACCCAGGAGTTTGGCAGACTGCACCAGCTGGAGAGGATGGGCACCCACTGTAACTGCTGGGGCTTGCACTGCAGTGGTGGCGGTATTGATGTGCATGACTATGGTTTTGGTGTGATTGATGGTGACCTTGTTCTCTGTAGTCCATGCCTGTAGCCTGTCCAGGGTGCCTTGTAGCGATGAGTAGTCCACTGTAACCCCCACAGTGCAGTCATCCACGTACTTCCACATGTGAGGAGTGTCCGATAGAGCGTCGTTGATCAGGATGAGGAAGCACAGTGGTCCCATCTTGGTCCCTGGGAACACCGCAGGTGAGGTGTTGGAATGTGGAGACAGAACCCTGGTACTCACTGCTTGACGACGCTCACTCAGGATATCAGTGAGCCATGAGACCAGGTTGGTGGGCAGCCCGGCAATGGCCTTGTTGAAACAGTGCAGTGATCAACAAGGTCAAAAGCCTTCCTGAAGTCAACAAGGGCAACGGCCAGTGATGTCTTACGTTTCTCTAGGTTTTTGCAGAAAACCAGGAAACTAACTAAGCAGTGTGATGTAGAGGAGGTCCTCATATTGTCAAATTGCTGTAGATCAATTGACTGATAAATACTAGCAAATGCCCATTCAAAAACAAAGTCTTCACAGAGTAGACTGGGTTTGGGGGTAATGACAACTGGCCTTAGGTCGTTAGGGGACTGTGGGGTGGTGACCTTGGGGATGGGGGTGACAAATGCGGTTTTCTATTCATTAGGGCATTTGCTTTGTCTGAGGGATGCATTAATAATAGAACAGAGGGGGGTGGCAAGTTCGCTTGCAAACTCCTTGTAAATTTTGATTGGGAGTCAATTGGGGCTGTGGAGCGTTTGGTTTTAAATTTCAGGAGTTTGTTTTTCAAACAGTTAAACACTGGGAGGGGGGAGGTAAGTCTAGCGTGTTGCTAGGGATACCCAAGGAATGTTCTATACTACTGAGGGTATACACAAACACTTGTTGTCTTCAAAGTAGGTTCTATTCTCGTACGGGAGATATATATACAATAGGACGCAGAAGCCCGTGGTCACGCCACGAGGACTCAGTCTTCACTGTCTCTACATCTATCTATGTATTACTACGCGCTGGCCTGTACAAATGCCAGCATTCACAAGCTGAATACATAAAGTATAAATGTGATAATTTATATACATAACATGGTGCACAATAAATGGAATATTACATAGAATTAATACATGTTCTGTAATACTTTACTATACATAATTAATAAGAGTAATATAAGAGTAATATAACAATATACAGCTGAAGGTACTACTTTGTGTCCATATATATCATACAGTAAGTAGACCGGGAGGAGAGTGAGGTCAAGACTGGGTAGGGTATGACATATGGTAGCAAAGTGGTTATTAATTGTCTCAGATGCCTCCTCACTAGGTAAATGAGAGTTAAAAGGAAGTGTGGGAGACTGACAGTTATGACCACAGAGATCTTTTACCTCAGCATACCACTGACCGATGCCGACCTCCTTGAGGCCGTGCACTTTCCTGGGATAATAAGACTTCTTGGCTGACATGATTTCCCTGATGACTTGGTTACGTAGACTTTTGTACAGGCGGTTGTTGGTGTAGTATGCCTTGTTGCGCTGCTCAATTAGTCTTTTGTTACGGGGTGTAATCCACGGGACAACATCGGGGTGGATCCTCAGTGTGTGTGTGTGTAATAATAATAATAATAATAATAATAATAATTAACGGTTTATTTAAAAAGCTCTGCAGCCCGAAGGATGAAAATATACATTGGACATAAATGACTTATTACATACATTGGTGGTTTACAAAAGCCTTCACTAGAGAAAGGTAAAGGAACATACAGTGAACATACAGATTAATGTAGGTGTTGAACAGCAAACACGTACTGTAGTAACTCCCTGACAGATGGCGTTATGAGGGACCTGATGTGGTGTAGTAATTCCCTCACAGATGGTGTTAGGAGGGACCTCACGTGGTGAAGTAGTTCCCTTACATATGGTTTTATGAGGGACCTGATGTGGTGTAGTAATTCCCTCACAGATGGTGTTGTGAGGGACCTCACGTGGTGTAGTAATTCCCTCACAAATGGTGTTATGAGGGACCTCACGTGGTGTAGTAATTACCTCACAGATGGTGTTATGAGGGACCTCACATGGTGTAATAATTCCCTCACAGATGGTGTTATGAGGGACCTCACGTGGTGTAGTAGTTCTCTTACAGATGGTGTTATGAGGGACCTCACGTGGTGTAATAATTCCCTCACAGATGGTGTTATGGGGGACCTCACGTGGCGTAGTAATTCCCTCACAGATGGTGTTATGAGGGACCTCACGTGGTGAAGTAATTCCCTCAGCAGATGGTGTTATGAGGGACCACACGTGGTGTAGTAATTCCCTCACAGATGGCGTTAAGAACATAAGAACATAAGAAAATAAGGAGTCTGCAATAGGCCGGTTGGCCTGCGCATGACAGCTCCTGTCGAGAGTTACTACCACTCTCTATCATCCATGAATCTATCTAGCCTCCTTTTGAAACTTTCCAGAGTTCCCGCACTTACTACAAAGTTGGTAAGCTTGTTCCACTCGTCCACCACCCTATTTGTGAACCAGTTTCTTCCTATCTCCCTCCTAAACCTAAACTTATCCAACTTGAATCCGTTGCTCCGAGTCCTATCCTGCTCGGATATTATAAGAACTTTATCTATATCCCCTTTATTGACGTGGTGTAGTAGTTCTCTCACAGATGGTGTTATGAGGGACCTCACGTGGTGTAGTAATTCCCTCACAGATGGTGTTATGAGGGACCTCACATGGTGTAGTAGTTCCCTCACAGATGGTGTTATGAGGGACCTCACGTGGTGTAGTAATTCCCTCACAGATTGTGTTATATGAGTGAGGTGTGGTCCCAGGCCTTCCTAACGTAGATGGATTAACACATCACTGGTTGTTGTTGGGTCTCTCGGGCAGTTATCACTGGGTACCTGGGACCTCACTGTGTGAAGGTTAACTTGGGTACGACTGTTACTGTTGAGTTGTTCTCACTGACTTAAGCACTGTTCACCACTGTTCACTTCTGTTCAACACTGGTTCCATTCCTTTCCTAAATGAACTTGTAACTTCTGGCGAGAACTTGTTGATATTCCGGTGGGGAGGAGGGTTCAGGGGAGGGGGTTGGTATGGGCCAACTTAACAGTTGACCTGGCTGCTCCGAGAGGAGCGCCAGGTACGTCTTGACCCCTTCGGTGGTGTGTGTGTAAGTGTGTGTGTGTGTGTGTGTGTGTGTGTGTGTGTGTGTGTGTGTAAGTGTGTGTGTGTAGTAGTGTGTGTGTGTGTAAGTTTGTGTGTGTGTGTGTGTGTGTGTGTGTGTGTGTTGTGTACACCTCAGTCCCTCTACACTATAACTTTCACACTAAGTTAACTTAATAAACGAAAAATAACTCTCTCTCTCTTTCTTTTTCTCTTTCTCTCTCTCTCTCTTCCTAGCCCCCCCCTCCTGCACGTTGAGTCACACTGTTGCCAACTCACACGGCAACAAGTAAAACTTTGCACTGAGACCAAACTTAACACGGTAGTATTCATTTAAATAAATCCAATTTTCTCTAAAAACCTGTGATAATGTTGACAAAATTTTTAAAATAAATTTTCATTGATATTAATCTTTAAAATTAAATCAATTTAATGATATCTGAAATCGCTAATTTGTGTTGAAATGAATCTAAAACTGTCATATACTCAGATAAATCGTGTTTAAAATTGCTACAACGAAAGGACTGCCTTTACCTCAATCAAGAACAGCGCCTGAATTGAATACGGCTTGAATATGGCCAAAGATCATCTCAACAGCTTGCTAGAGACACCGTCAAACCCGCTAGACTCGGCATCGTTTCCGCTATGTTGGCAGCACTGCAGCTGGCTGATGGCTGCCCCCTGGCGTGAGTGTGGCGACTTGTCTCAGTGGTTTTTATTTCTGCTCTTTTTTATCACTTTTAACGTTTTCTGGTTTTTACTAAGTTATGTTGTGAGATATTTAGGGGCTATGCTTCTTGTTGATAAGTGGTGTGGCGTTGTGCTAGTGTTTAATGATTAAATGCCTGTCTGTCGTGTGTTTGTTTATATCGCTTCATGGTAGACTACCAGGGTGTGGCCCACAGCCCCTCTGTGTGTGTGTGTGTGCAGTGGTCACTCTTCTCCACCACCACCACCACCACCCTCCCGCCTCCGCTTTCAAGAACGTGTCGAATGAACTCTGACATTAATAAAACGCCTCAAATAAAACACTTTTATGCCCTGAAGATGATGTTTATCCTCTCTCTCTCTCTCTCTCTCTCTCTCTGTCAAAGCTCCATGACCCAGTGTCAAGGAATAGTCCGAGAAGACCGGACAACTCGCCAACTGCACTGGCTAACCATTACTCCAGAACACTATCCGCAAATAATTAACGTCCATGTTCCCAATTACTGCTGGGTAGACAGACACAGAACCACACACACACACACACACACACACACACACACACACACGAGGTCTGTTTAAGTAATAAAAACATCAGCTTTTATACTATAAAGAAGAATTCGATAGACAGACAGACAGATAGACGGACATGAAAGAGAGAAACAGAAAGACAAACTAAAATCAGAAAGGAATAGACAGAAACAGACAGACAGACAGACAGACAGACAAACAGATAGATAAAGACAATTAGATAAACATACAAAGAGAGAGAGAGAGAGAGAGAGAGAGAGAGAGTAGCCTGAGGGTGACATGTAAGAGAACTGGGTAGTTAAGTCTAATGGTCCCGTTAACAGCCTAATTATGTAGTTAGTGATCACCCCCCACACACTTCCTCCCCTCGCGGCACTGTGACCCCTGTGAGCTCTGACTGGCACTGTGACCCACTGACTGGTATTCCTTGGCACTGCTAGGTACCCTGTTGACCCCCACCATGGCACTGATGACCCCCACCATGGCACTGTTGACCCCACCTTGGCACTGTTGACCCCACCTTGGCATTGTTGACCCCACCTTGGCACTGTTGACCCCAGCTTAGCTCTGTTGACCCCAGCTTAGCACTGTTGACCCCCAGTTTGGCACTATTGACCCCCAGCTTAGCACTGTTGACCCCCAGCTTGGCACTATTGACCCCCAGCTTGGTACTCCCTCACATAAGCTGGGACAGAGTTAGTGGTGGAGAATTACACTGATAATATAATACTGATGTAAGAGAGGAAGGGAAGCTGGTCGAGTACAGTGGCAACACTGCTGCAGCCTCGGTACGCAGTCAGGCTAACTCGAAAGCATTGACACCTTCTCGTGTGGTGCTCCTCCAAGTGTTAAGGGGTGGAGTAATCGTCTTCTAGGTGAGGGGGTCAATTTGGCACTTTTTCAGGTTTGTCTTAAGATTATCCTTATACCTTTTCAGTTGCCCGCCAGCGTTATGTTTACTATTCGTTAGGTGACTGTAAAGTAGCTGCTTTGGCAGTCTACTGTTGTCCATGCGGGTAACATGGCCAGTCCAGGGTAGTTGTTCATGGATAATGGTAGCCTCGATGCTCCTACAGTTGGTGTCAGCGAGAATACTGGCATTTGTTCTCTTGTCTTCCCAGCGAACTCGGAGGATGGAACGTAGACTACGTTGGCGAAAGTTTTCAAGTGCCATGAGGTGCCTCCTGTATGTGACCCATGTCTCGCTGCCATATAGCAGGGTGGGAAGGACCACTGCTCGATATACGTGTACAGTAACTTTGTAGATAATTTCAGCTCCCTACAGCTGAAGACACGGTTATGGAGTCTGCCAAAGGTTTGAGATGCACATCTGATCCAATGCTGAGTCTCTTCATCGATGTCCACGGTGGTGGACAGGTGGGAGCCGAGATACTGAAAGTGGGTAACATTAGAGAGGGTGGTACCTTTAAGCTGGATGGATGGTGGTGGTGTGGCTGAACCAGGGGAAGGCTGAAAGAGAATCTAAGTCATACGTACATTCACCTCAAGGCCGAAGTGTGCAGAAGCATCTGCGTAGGTGTTCAGGATCTCCTGTAGATCGCATTCAGTGTGAGCGACAAGGGTGAGGTCGTCTGCATACTGAAAATCAGTAATGGAAGCTGCCGTCACCTTTGTTCCTACGTGGAGTCGTCTTTCGTTGAAAACACCCTTCATCTGGTACTCGTTGTTCACCCAGCTGGCTAAATTGGCACTGGCACGAGTAAGGAAGGCAGCCAAGAAAATGGAAAAGAGAGTTGGTGCCAGTACACACCATTTTTTAACCCCCTTTTGGATGGGGAAGAACTCAGACTGGGTGCCATTGTGCAGGACACTGCCGTTTATGCCATCGTGGAGTTGCCTCACAATGGCAATGAATTTTGGTGGGCAGCCAAAACTGCTGAGGGTCCACCAGAGGGCTTCCCTGTTGACTGAGTCGAAGGCCTTGGTTAGGTCGATAAAGGCCATGTACAGGTCAAGACGCTGTTCTCTGAACTTTTCCTGTATCTGGCGGGCAGCAAAGATCATGTCAGTGGTGCTATGTGATGGTCCAAAGCCACATTGAGATTCTGGGAGGAAGTTTTCCGCCTCAGGAAGAAATCTGTTTAGGAGGACTCAGGCAATAATCTTGCCAGCTACGGACAGCAGCGAGATCCCACGGTAGTTGCCACAGTCTGACCGGTCTCCCTTGTTCTTATAAATATTAACAATGGAGGCATCTTATAGTGCTTGGGGATTTCCTCCTGTTCCCATATATTTTCCAGGAGAGAGTGGAGACGGCTTTATGTACCTCGGCTGGAATTCATACACACACACACACACACACACATGCGCGATGATAAACAATAAGCCTGTTTCACTCAGTAGTTCACCTCCCTTATATACCTACAGTATACGGTCGGCTTGGGGGCATTGGTCGGGTCGGTGGAGGAAGAGGGGTGGTTGAGAGGGAAGGAGTCGCGGTCTGACCACGTAAAGGGAAAGACATGTGCCCATAGGTGCTCCTGTCCTCCCGATCATCACACAAAGGCCGCTTCATTCTCTACCTACCCCTTCGCCGGAAAGTGTTGCCAGCGATTGGGGGGGGGGGGGCCAGGTCGACATAAACGCCCCAGAAGAGGCGTCCCCTCTCTCATGGATACAGACATTTCTGATATGGATAGTCAAAGTGCATCCCACACCCTGCAAGAGTCAGACCTCAGTGATAGTGACAGTAACAGTAATGTTTCTATGGCAAACACTTGCCGGAGTGGCAACACCAATGCCAAGGGCAGCGAGCTTCCCCTTGCTACCCGCCCCTTTGCCAACCAACCAAGTAAGCTGAATTTGCGCTTCCCCAAGGATTCATTGAAAACCGTCGAGGATCGGTTAAATTGGACAACAAAGTATTGGAGACAACACGGTCTCACCATTCAATTCCGAAAAGATAAGAACCATAACTTTATCAAGTATCAGACTCCTGAGGTCTATGAAACACTTAGTACTGTTGGGTTTGACGGGGTTGTCCTCGTGCCACCACCCGCTGACACAGCGAAATGTTGCCACATCCTAGTTAAACAGTTCCCCCTATACGCTGAAGTCGAAGATTCTCGTGACTTTAATCCACGTATACTCAGTATACGTCGACACGACCAGGGGAAGACCCCACAAGCAGCTGTCATAGTTAAATGGCAGGGGAGGGAGTGCCCAACCATTGTTGAGGCCCACCCAGTCCTCCCTTCACTGTATGTAGAACCCTATCACCCCGGGCCTGCTTTTTGTGTCATCTGCTCCCATTGGGGTCACACCTTCACCACCTGCTGCCGACGTGATCGTCCCAGATGTCGCTTCTGTTCACGTAACCATCACTCCTCCGTCTGTGCCCAGAAAATCAAAGACCACCTCAATGAGGGTGGTGTGGGCTATGTTGTTGACCCCAGGTGTTGTACTTGTGGCGGTTGGCACAATGCTGACTCACGGCAATGCCCCAAACGTCCGCCTGTCCTAGGATAAAAGCCTCCCTGAAGGCTGAGTCAACCTCAACCTCCTCCCCAGCCTACTGGGCCGCCTCCCTCTGCGTCCCCTCTGTCTCAAGCAACGCTTCCTTCTTCAACAACACCTGCCCCTGCCTGGCCTCACCTGGCTGCAACACAGCAGTCCCGGCCGTCTCCTAACTCAACTACTACTACTGGGCCTCCTCCCCGTCTCTACTCTGATGCTGTCAGGCCTTGTGCTCCCATCGGTGACCCTCCACAACCCCCCCTCCGGTGACATGACACAGATCATATCCCTCTTACATGAATTTACCAACCGTATTGAAAGACTCTTTGGTAC
>NW_024751735.1:22500-27500 GCF_018991925.1 Homarus americanus | reverse complement strand
GTGGGTGAGACATGTGGGGGGTGGGGAGACAATGTGGAGGGTGGGGGACATGTGGGGGTTGGGGAGACATGTGGGGGTGGGAGGAGACATGTGGGGGGTGAGGGAGACATGTGGGGGTGGGGGTGATATGTGGGGTGGGGAGACATGTGGGGGTTGGGGGTGATATGTGGGGGGTGGAGGAGACATGTAGGGGTGAGGGAGATATGTGGGGGTGGGGAGACATGTGGAGGGTGGGGGTGGGGAGATATGTGGGGTGGGGGTGACATGTGGGGTGGAGGGAGACATGGGGTGGGGGTGATATGTGGGGGGTAGGGAGACATGGGAGGGTGGGTGAGACATGGGAGGTGGGGAGACATGTGGGGTGGGGAGACATGTGGGGAGAGGGGTGAGGGTGGGGTGGTAGAGAGGTGAGGGTGGGTGGGGAGAGGTGAGGGTGGGTGGGAGAAGGAGAGGTGAGGGTGGGTGAAGGAGAGATGAGGGTGGCTGAAGGAGAGGTGAGGGTGGGTGGTGAGAGGTGAGGGTGGGTGGTAGAGAGGGAGGGTGGGTGGTAGAGAGGTGAGGGTGGGTGGGGAGAGGTGAGGTAGGTGGGAGAAGGAGAGGTGAGGGTGGGAGAAGGAGAGAGGTGAGGGTGGGTGGTAGAGAGGTGAGGGTGGGTGGTAGAGAGGTGAGGGTGGGTGGGGAGAGGTGAGGGTGGTGGGAGAAGGAGAGGAGGGTGGGTGGTAGAGAGGTGAGGGTGGGTGGTAGAGAGGTGAGGGTGGGTGGTAGAGAGGGGAGGAAATGCTTTTATTTTAATATTGCCAAACAGTTGTACATCGCCTACTCCTCCTGTGAGCGGCAGATAACAGAGTAGAGGCCCCAAAGGATCTGTACAACTAACCCCAGTGGTCAGGATATTTTGGCGTTGAGTGATACACAGTGTTTCCAGTACATTGTTTGTTGAGTTGTGGACATAAAGGGTGAATAATTAGCACCTGCGTGAGTGCATGACTGTGAAACACTGTATCTGGCCGAACTGCATGAGAAACATTCAAGCACATTGTGTGTTTGGTTCTAAATATAGACGTTGACTTGGATACTTGGAGCAATATACAGTTAGGTTGTACAGACTTAATGTATCACCTATCTAGCAGTCACCACTAAAGTGATCTGCCATTACTCACACTGTGCTTCGACCTGTCGCTAAAAGTTTGTTTTTCACCGTCGAGTGAGTGGCCATATGTCTGGCCACTCACTTTACATTTAGTTTTGTTCACATCTGCCTGAAGGACATACTGCCAGAGTGTGGAGGGGTGGTAGGTGGAGGGTGGTAGGTGGAGGGGTGGTAGGGGAGGGTGGTAGGGGAGGGGTGGTAGGAGGAGGGTGGTAGGTGGAGGGGTGGTAGGTGGAGGGTGGTAGGGGAGGGTGGTAGGTGGAGGGGTGGTGGGGAGGGGTGGTGGGTGGGGTGAGGGGTGGTAGGGGAGGGGTGGTAGGTGGAGGGGTGGTAGGGGAGGGGTGGGTGGAGGGTGGAGGGGTGGTAGGTGGAGGGGTGGTAGGTGGAGGGGTGGAAGGTGGAGGGGTGGGAAGGTGGGAGGGGTGGTAGGGGGGGGGTGGAGGGTGGTAGGGGGAGGGTGGTAGGTGGAGGGGTGGTAGGGGAGGGGTAGGTGGAGGGTGGTAGGGGAAGGGTAGGTGGAGGGGTGGGGTAGGTGGAAGGTGGAGGGGTGGTAGGTGGAGGGTGGTAGGGGAGGGGTGGTAGGTGGAGGGGTGGTAGGTGGAGGGTGTTTGATGGAGGGGGTGGTAGGTGGAGGGGTGGTAGGGGAGGGGTGGTGGAGGGGTGGTAGGTGGGGGTGGTAGGTGGAGGGGTGGTAGGTGGAGGGGTGGTAGGTGGAGGGGTGGTAGGTGGAGGGGTGGTAGGTGGAGGGGTGGTAGGTGGAGGGGTGGTAGGTGGAGGGGTGGTAGGTGGAGGGGTGGTAGGTGGAGCGGTGGTAGGTGGAGGGGTGGTAGGGGGAGGGCAAGACACAAACACTACCTGAACTCTTCGTTTACCTGGCCTAATACACCACTTAACCACACCATTCTTAGGTCAGCGTTTTACTCAGCTCACATCATCTCATCCTAGCGTCCCTCAGCTCACATAAACACACCATAGCATCTTTCAGGTCACACAAACACATTCTAGCATCTCTCAGCTCACATAAACACATCCTAGCGTCTCTCAGCTCACATAAACATACCAAAGCATCTCTCAGCTCACATAAACACACCATAGCATCTCTCAGTTCACATTAACACATCCTAGCGACTCTCAGCTCACATTTACACATCCTAGCGTCTCTCAGCTCACATAAACACATCCAAGCGACTCTCAGCTCACATATACACACCATAGCATCTCTCAGGTCACATAAACACTACTTAGCGACTCTCAGCTCACATGTACACACCATAGCATCTCTCAGTCACATAAACACATTCTAGCGACTTTCAGCTCACATAAACACATCCTAGCAACTCTCAGCTCACATATGCACACCATAACATCTCTCAGGTCACATAAACACATTCTAGCGACTCTCAGCTCACATAAACACATCCTAGCGACTTCTAGCTCACATATACACATCCTAGCATCTCTCAGCTCACATAAACACATTATATATCTCTCAGGTCACATAAACACAGTCTAGCGACTCTCAGGTCATATAAACACATCCTAGCGTCTCTCAGCTCACATAAGCACATCCTAGCATCTGTAATGAGTGTTTACCAGACCACAACTTACAGCCCAGAGAAATACAACACATATAACAGTAAGTAGATGCCCACGTGGTAACCCACATAGGTTGACACACCCTACAGTAAGACCTGACCCAGGAGAGGTCACGGCCACTAGGTACCTTAAGAACATAAGAATGGAGGAAACTGCAGCGGGCCTATTGGCCCATACTGGGCAGTCCCGTTTACACCCAACCCCTATTGCTCATTTAAGCATCCAACCTGTGTTTGAAGCTATCCAGCGTATTCGAGTTAATGATGATATTTGGTAACTTGTTCCATTCATCCACTACTCTGTTTCCAAACCAGTGTTTACCTATTTCACGCCTAAATCTAAATTTGTCTAATTTAAAACCATTGTTACGAGTTCGCTCCTGGTTGGATAGTTTGAGTACCTTTGTAATGTCCCCTTTGTTTAGCCCTGACCTCCATTTATACACCTCTATCAGGTCGCCCCTCGCTCTTCGTCTCTCGAGGGAGTGCAAATTAAAATGCTTTAACGTGTCTCTGTACTCAAGGTTCCTAATGCCCGGGATTAGTCTTGTCATTCTCCTCTGAATTCTTTCCAAGGATTCTATATCCATTCTGTAATACGGTGACCAGAACTGAACTGCGTAATCCAGGTGTGGTCTCACAAGAGCAAGATACAGTTTTAAGATGACCTCGCTAGTCTTGTAACTAACACTCCTTTGTATGAACCCAAGTACTTTATTAGCCTTGTTACGAGCAAAAACACATTGTTTACTTGGCTTAGGGTTCCTACTTATCATTACTCCTAAATCTCTCTCGCAATCGGATTTCTCAATAGCATCGTTGTTCATCTGGTAACTGGTTTCCCTGTTTACATCTCCTATACTGAGTACTTTACATTTGTCCACATTGAATTTCATCTGCCATTTTTCAGACCATTCGAAAAATTTGTTTAGATCTTCCTGTAGTTTTGCGGAGTCCTCGTCAGATTTAATAACACGTCCTGTTTTAGTGTCATCAGCAAATTTACTTATGTTGCTGTCTATGCCGATATCTATGTCGTTTATGTATATAATAAATAATAATGGTCCAAGTCCTGAGCCTTGGGGAACTCCTCTAGTGACGTTGCTCCAATGGGATTTAGTGCCGTTAATGCTCACTCGCTGTTTCCTGTCCTGTAACCACGCCCTAATCCATTTAAGGGCGTTTCTACCTTTCTAATTAGTCTTTCGTGGGGGACTCTGTCGAAGGCTTTGCTAAAGTCGAGATATACCACATCATAATTGTGCCCCTCGTCCACCGATTCGAAAACTGATGAAAAGAATGTTAATAGATTAGGTAGACATGAACGTCCGCTTGTGAAGCCATGCTGGGAATCATTGATCAATCGGTTAACCTTAGTTAACCCTGAGTTATGACCGTGTTACTCAAGAAGCTACACTCCAGCCAGTACACCTGTCACCTGGCCAGACACACCCAGATTAGTGACGACATCTTCCTGCTCACGTCAAAATAAAGGCGTGAGCCGACAGCTCCTCCCCAGAGAGAGAATTCCCTCCCCAGCACCGCGTCTCCAGCTAGCAGAGTCTCCCACAGGAGACATAGTCCAGCACGCCCTTCAACAGCACCTGCTGGGCCTCCCTCAGGTCACCGTGAGTCTTTGTCAGAGTGATCCAGGGGTGAGTTACTTATGGTGGGAAGTGTATCCATTCATATTTGTGCCTCAGAGTCATTGTCTAGTAACGTCATTATATTTCTGTGACCGTGGCATTGAGTGGATAATAAATAGCTTTACTTAGAGTTGGTGTTAAGAAGATTTCCCCTAAGAATATAATACCAAGTTGAAAGTAACGAATCGGCCCCGCTAGTAACATATCTATATGTATTAATGTGCCTCATTACACATCTCTCAGCTCACATAAACACATCCTAGCATCTCTTAGCTCACATAACACATCCTAGCATCTCTCAGGTCACACAACAAAGCCTAGTATCTCTCAACTCACATAAACACATCCTAGCATCTCTCAGCTCACATCTCACCTGCTGGTAGGTTGTCTCAGCTGACGTAAAAAATTGGGCTCACCTGAAAAACATGAAAAAAATTGTAAGAAATACATATTTGTTATAAGGCTTTTTTTAATAATAATAATAATAATAACAGCAACAACAAGAACAATAATAATAATAATAACAATAATAATAATAAACGTGAGGATAACTGACAATAAGGAAGATAAGAAAGGTTTTGTGTTGACTCCCGCCACGGCCTGGTGCTC
>NW_024751735.1:15000-17500 GCF_018991925.1 Homarus americanus | reverse complement strand
CAACAACACCACAACAACAACAAATAACCAAACAACAACACCACAAAAACAAATAACACAACAGCAACAACACCACCAACAACAACAGCCTACAACAGCAAATAACACCACAAACAACAACACCACAAACAACAAATACACATCACAACAGCAACAACAATTCAATACAACAGCAAATAACACCACAATACAAACAACAACACCACCACAACAACAACACCACTATACCAACAACACCACCACAAACAACAACACCACAACAACACCACAAATCAGCAACAACACCACCACAACAACAACAACACCACCATACCAACAACAACACCACAATACAGCAACAACACACCACAACAAATAACAAACAAGAAACAACAATCACAAACAACAACAACGACAAACAACAACAACACCACAACAATCAACAACAGCAACAACAACACCACAACAGCAACAAATACTACAACACAACAAGAACACCTACAAATAAATAACACAAACAGCAAAATAAACACCACAACAACAACAACACCACCACAACAACAACACCACCATACCAACAACAACACCACAACAGTAACAACACCATACCAACACCACCACAACAACAACACCACCACCACAACAACACCACCACAACAACAACACCACCATAACAACAACAACACCACACAACAAATAACACCACCACAAAAATAACACCACCAAATAAACACCACTACCACAAAAACACCAGCAATAAAAAACAACACAAATAACAACACCATACAACAACAACACCACCACCACAACAACACCACCACCACAAACACCACCACAACAACAACACCACCATAACAACAACTAACACCACAACAACAACACCACCACAACAACAAATAATAATCACCACAACAACAACAACACCATACTACCAACAACAACAACACAACAGTAACAACACCACAACAAATAAATAAACAACACCAATACAACACCACCACCACAACAACAACACCACAACAACAAATAACACCACCATACCAACAACAACACCACAACAGTAAATAACAACCACAACAACAACAAAAAACACCACCACAACAACACCAAAACAGCAACTAAACAAGCCAACAACAACAACACCACCACAACAACAACACCACCATAACAAAAACACCACCACAACAACACCTACAACAACAACAACAACAACAACACAACAACACCACAACAGCAACAACAACACAACAACAACACTACAACAACAACTGGGCCAGGCAACAACAACACAACAACAACAACAACAACAACAACTGGGCCAGCAACAACAACACAACAACAACAACAACAACAACAACAACACAACACAACAACAACAACAACAACTGGGCCAGGCAACAACAACACAACAACAACAACAACAACAACAACTGGGCCAGGCAGCAACAACACAACAACAACAACAACAACAACAACTGGGCCAGGCAAACAACAACACAACAACAACAACACTACAACAACAACTGGGCCAGGCAACAACAACAGCAACAACACAACAACAACAACACAACAACAACTGGGCCAGGCAACAACAACACAACACAACAACAACAACAACAACTGGGCCAGGCAACAACAACACAACAACAACAACACTACAACAACAACAACACCACCATAACAACAACACCACCACAACAACAACCACAACAACAACAACAACACTACCACAACAACACCACAACAGCAACAACACAACAACAACACACAACAACAACTGGGCCAGGCAACAACAACAGCAACAACACAACAACAACAACTGGGCCAGGCAACAACAACACAACAACAACAACAACAACAACAACACAACAACAACAACTGGGCCAGGCAACAACAACAGCAACAACACAACAACAACAACACAACAACAACAAATGGGCCAGGCAAACAAAAACAACAAACACAACAACAACAACAACAACTGGGCCAGGCAACAACAACAGCAACAACACAACAACAACAACAACAACAACACAACAACAACAACTGGGCCAGGCAACAACAACAGCAACAACACAACAACAACACAACAACAAACAACTGGGCCAGGCAACAACAACAGCAACAACACAACAACAACAACACAACAACAACAACTGGGCCAGGCAACAACAGCAACAACACAACAACAACAACACAACAACAACTGGGCGAGGCAACAACAACACAACACAACAAAAACAACAACAACTGGCCAGGCAACAACAACACAACAACAACAACACTACAACAACTGGGCCAGGCAACAACAACAGCAACAACAACAACAACTGGGCCAGGCAACAACAATAAAACAACAACAACAACAACAACTGGGCCAGGCAACAACAACACAACAACAACAACTGGGCCAGGCAACAACAACACAACAACACACAACAACAACAACAACAACAACAACAACACTACAACAACAACTGGGCCAGGCAACAACAACAGCAACAACACAACAACAACAACA
>NW_024751735.1:0-10000 GCF_018991925.1 Homarus americanus | reverse complement strand
TAAACGGTAGCCCCAAGATTTCCAGTACTTGTGCCTGGCGTGTACATGTGACTCATTTATACAGTACAGTATATATATATATTACTAGCTTTCCTTATTACAAAATCTGATAAAACTGCCCTCTCCTTCACTACCTCTACCTCAGCTGTACACAGGAGTTGACACAGTCTTATCAGTCTTAAGTGCTGTGCCTTTATACACAGTGCTTGAACCTGTGTCTCAGTCATTCTCTTTTTCACAGTGTAGAACCTACCTAGTGTTGGGGTGAGGGAGTGGGATGGAATAAGTGGGAGATAATTCTGACACCACCACCACCACCACCACAACCTACTATCCACCACCCATCACCACCACTACTATCCCTACCACCACCACTACCACACACACCACCACCACCACCACTACACCATCACCACCACTACCACCACCACTACCTCTATCCCCCACCACCACCACCACTACCACCACCACACTATCCCACCATCTACCACCACCACCACCACCACTACCCACCACCTGCACCACCACCACTATCCCACCACCACTATCCACCACCACCACCTATCCCCACCCACTACCATCCCACCACCACTACCACGTGTTGATCTGGCCACTGCCTTTGGAGCACTGTCTGAATAAATTGCCTCTTTTTTTAACTCTCAATGTTTATAGTCGCTCTCTCTCTCTCTCTCTCTCTCTCCCTGTGTCTCCGTGTCTCTCTCTTGTAACCAATAAAAGGATTATATATATGTGTCCCTAATTTAATGTAAAATATTTTATGTACCAACTTATTATTTTATTGTCTTTTAATTCTTATGTTTTATTTACTTATTTATTTATATATTTCTTCTTCTTTCTTTACTGTTTCTTTTACTTATACTCGTGAGAGGTGGAGAGGGTGAGGGAGGTGATTGTTTTGGGGAGTACAGGCCCTGGCTTTGTTTGTAGTTAGGCTAGGAAGGCCTACACCAAGGGAAGCTAGGGCTGGTTATGGGGACTTAACAGAGGAGAAATATAGGATGGTTATTATATTTAGGACTCAATGTATTACTGCATAACACCAAAGATATGCATGACAATGTTTCAGTCAACACAAGGGAACTGAGGCTAATGATTATTATTATTATTATTACCTTCATTATTATTATTGTTATCTTCATTATTATTATTATTATTATTATTATTACCTCATTATTATTATTATTATTATTATTATTATTATTATTACCTTCATATACGATAACTTCATATACACACGATAACTCTTCATATACACACGATAACACTTCATATACGATAACTCTTCCTTATACACGATAACTCTTCATTATACACGATAACTCTTCATATACACGATAACTCTTTCATATACACACGATAACTCTTCATATACACGATAACTCTTCATATACACGATATCTTCCGATAAACTTTCTTCATATACACACGATAACTCTTCATATACACGATAACTCTTCATATACACACGATAACTCTATATACACACGATAACACTTCATTGCAATGTTAATACACGATAACTCTTCATATACGATAACTCTTCATATACACACGATAACTCTTCATATACACACGATAACTCTTCATGTACGATAACTCTTCATATACACTCTCATCTTCATATACACACGATAACTCTTCATATACACGATATCACATCATATACACACGATAACTCTTCATATCTCAATAACTCTTCATATACACACGATAACTCTTCATATACACGATAACTCTTCATATACACGATAACTCTTCATGGTCTCTTCATATACACACGATAACTCTTCATGCGATAACTCTTCACATACACACGATAACTCTTCACCACGATAATATTCATATACACACAATAACTCTTCATATAAACCACAATAACTCTTCATACGATCTCTTCATAACACGTACATCATATACGATAACTCTTCATTACACGATAACACATCATACACGATAACTCTTCTTACACACGATAACTCTTCATATACACACAATAACTCTTCCACAATAACTCTTCATATACACGATAACTCTTCATATACACACGATAACTCTTCATATGCACGATAACTCTTCATATACACACGATAACTCTTCTATACACACGATAACTCTTATATCACCTTCTTCATATAAACACAATAACTCTTCATATACACGATAACTCTTCATATACACACGATAACACATCATATACACACGATAACTATATACACACGATAACTCATTTCACACGATAATTTTCGCTTACACGATACACTTCATATACACGATAACTCTTCATATACACACGATAACATCATTATACACGATAACTCATCATATACACGATAACTCTTTATACACGATAACTCTTCGCACCGATAACTCTTTATACACGGCTCTCTATAAACACATCTCTTCATATACGATAACTCTTCATATAAACACAATAACTCTTCATATACACACGATAACTCTTCATATACACACGATAACCTTTCATATACACGACTCTTCATATACACGATAACTCTTCATATACACAAATAACTCTTCATATACACACGATAACTCTTCATCCGTAACTCTTATCACGATAACTCTTCTTATACAACGCTCTTCATATACCACGATAACTCTTCATATACACACGATAACTCTTCATATACACATAACTCTTCATATAAAACGATAACTCTTCATATACACACAATAACTCTTCATATACGATAACTCTTCATATAAACACGATAACTCTTCATATACAGCGATAACTCTTCATATACACGTGCTCTTCATATAAACACGATATCTTCATATACGATAACTCTTCATTACACAGGATAACTCTTCTATAAACACGATAACTCTTCATATACAGGATAACTCTTCATATACACACGATAACTCTTCATATAAACACGATACTCTTCATATACACGATAACTCTTCATATAAACACAATAACTCTTCATATACACACGATAACTCTTCATATACACACAATAACTCTTCATATACACGATAACTCTTCAGATACACGATAACATCATATACACACGATAACTCATTCATATACTAATACACGATAACTCTTCACCACGATATCACTTCATATACACGATAACTCTTCATATACACGATAACTCTTCATATACACGATAACTCTTCATATACACGATAACTCTTCATATACACAGCAACACTTCATATACGATAACTCTTCATGTACGATAACTCTTCATATGCGATAACTCTACACGATAACTCTTCATATACACACAATAACACTTCATATACACATAACTACTTCATATACACACGATAACTCTTCATACTCGTCTTTCTTATACACAATAACCTTCGATAACTCTTCATATACACACAATAACACTTCATATACACGATAGCTCTTCTATACACACACGATAACTCTTCATATATACACGATAACTCTTCATATACACACGATAACTCTTCATATACACGATAACTCTTCATATACACACGATAACTCTTCATATAAACACGATAACTCTTCATATACACGATAACTCTTCATATAAACACAATAACTCTTCTATACACGATAACTCTTCATATACACACAACTCTTCATACCGATAACTCTTCTTACACACGATAATATATAAACACGATAACTCTTCATATACACGATAACTCTTCATATACGTAACTCTTCATATAAACACGATAACTCTTCATATACACACGATAACTCTTCATATAAACACAATAACTCTTCATATACACGATATTCTATATAAACACGATAACTCTTCATATACACATTAACTCTTCATATACACGATAACTCTTCATCGATAACTCTTCATATACACGATAACTCTTCATATACACGATAACTCTTCATAAAAACACGATAACTCTTCATATACGATATCTTCATATACACACGATAACTCTTCATATAAACGATAACTCTTCATATACACACGATAACTCTTCATATAAACACGATAACTCTTCATATACACGTAACTCTTCATATACACATAACTCTTCTTCACGATAACTCTTCAGATACACACGATAACACATCATACACGATAACTCATCATATACACGATAACACATCATATACACACGATAACTCTTCATATACACACGATAACTCTTCATATACACACGATAACTCTTCATAAACACGATAACTCTTCATATACACACAATAACTCTTCATATACACACAATAACTCTTCATATACACGATAATATACCTCTTCATATACACACGATAACTCTTCATATACACGATAACTCTTCATATACACGATAACTCTTCATATACATGCTCTTCATATACACGTTATCACGATAACTCTTCATATACACGATAACTCTTCATATACACACGATAACACTTCATATACACGATAACTCTTCATTTAGCACACGATAACTCTTCATATACGATATCTTCATATACACGATAACTCTTCATATACACTAACTCTTCATAACACAATAACCTTCATATACACGTACTTCATATACACGATAACCTCTTCATATACACGATAACTCTTCACATACACTTATACACGATAACCCTTCATATACACTAACTCTTTATACACGATAACTCTTCATATACACACGATAACTCTTCATATACACACGATAACTCTTCATATACACACGATAACTCTTCATATACACACGATAACTCTTCATATACACAATACACTTCATATACGATAACTCTTCATATACACACGATAACTCTTCATATACACGATAACTCTTCATATACACGATAACTCTTCTATACACACATATACTCTTCATATACACACGATAACACCATATACACACGATAACTCTTCATATACACACGATATCTTCATACATTAACTCTTCGATAACTCTTCATATACACGATAACTCTTCATATACGATAACTCTTCATATACACAATAACTCTTCATATACACACAATAACCTTCAGATATCTTAGTCTTAAACTTCATATACACGATAACTCTTCATATACACAATAACACTTCATATACACGATATCTTCATATACACTTAACTCTTCATATACGATAACTCTTCATATACGCTCTTCATATACACGATAACTCTTCATATACACGATAACTCTTCATACACACGATAACTCTTCATATACACACGATAACTCTTCATATACACACGATAACTCTTCATATACGATAACTCTTCATATACACACGATAACTCTTCATATACACAACTCTTCATATAACGATAACTCTTCATATACACGATAACTCTCTTTAACACTTCATATAACACATAACTTACCATAACTCTTCATATGATACTTCATATACGATAACTCTTCATATACACACGATAACTCTTCATATACACACATATCTTATAACACATGATAACTCTTCATATACACGATAACCATATAACAACTCTTATATATACACGATAACTCTTCATATACACACTAACTCTTCATAACACATAACTCTTCATACATAATTCATATAGTACCTTTCTATATTACGATAACTCTTCATATACACACGATAACTCTTCATATACACACGATAACCTTCATATACACACGATAACTCTTCATATACGATAACTCTTCATATACACGATAACTCTTCATATACACAATTTTATAACCTTCATGATATTCACACGATAACTCTTCATATACACACGATAACTCTTCACACATAACCTTCATATACACGATAACTCTTCATATACACACGATAACTCTTCATATACACACAATAACACTTCATATACACATGCTCTTCTATACACAATAACACTTCTTCTATACACACATTACTCTTCATATACAATAACTTTCATATACACCGATAACTCTTCATATACGATATCTTCATATACACACGATAACTCTTCATATACACACGATAACTCTTCATATATAACTCTTATTAACTCTTCATATAAACACAATAACTCTTCATATACACACGATAACTCTTCATACACATATATTCATATACGATAACTCTTCATATACACGATAACTCTTTTACACGTTGATAACTCTTCATTAACACGATAACTCTTCATATAAACGATAACTCTTTATACACACGATAACTCTTCATATAAACACGATAACTCTTCATATACACGATAACTCTTCATATAAACACGATAACTCTTCATACACGATAACTCTTCATATACATATCTTCATATAATCTACACGATAACTCTTCAAACACATTAACTTCATATAACACGTGCTCTTCTTAAACACGATAACTCTTCATATACACACGATATCTTCATATACCACGATAACTCTTCCATATACACACGATAACTCTTCATATAAACCATAACTCTTCATATACACACGATCTTCATATAACTCTTCATATACACGATAACCTTCAGTACGATACTCATCATATACACGATAACTCATCATATACACACGATAACATCATATACACACGATAACTCTTCATATACACACGATAACTCTTCATATACACACGATAACTCTTCATATAAATACGATAACTCTTCATATACACACAATAACTCTTCATTACACACAATAACTCTTCATATACACACGATAACACTTCATATACACACGATAACTCTTCATATACACAGATAACTCTTCATATAAACACGATAACTCTTCATATATACACACGATAACACATCATATACACGTGCTCTTCATATACACACGATAACTCTTCATATACACACGATAACTCTTCATATACACTACGATAACTCTTCATATACACGATAACTCTTCATATACACCGCTCTTCATATACACGATAACTCTTCATATACACACAACTTACTTCATACACACAATAACTCTTCATATACACGATAACTCTTCATATACACACGATAACTCTTCATATACACACAATAACCTTCATATACACACGATAACTCTTCATATACACCGATAACTCTTCATATACACACGATAACTCTTCATATACACACGATAACTCTTCATATACGATAACTCTTCATATACACGATAACTCTTCATATACACGATAACTCTTCATATACACGATAACTCTTCATATACACACAATAACACTTCATATACGATATCTTCATTACACACGATCTTCTTCATATACACGATAACTCTTCATATACACACGATAACTCTTCATATACACACAATAACACTTCATATACACACGATAACTCTTCATATACACACAATAACACTTCATATACACGATAACTCTTCATATACACGATAACTCTTCATATACTTCATATACACACGATAACTCTTCATATACGATAACTCTTCCTTATGCACGATAACTCTTCATATACACACGATAACTCTTCATATACACACGATAACCTTCATACACAATAACACTTCATATACACACGATAACTCTTCATATACACGATAACTCTTCTATAACTCATATACTTTATATACACACAATAACACTTCATATACACACGATAACTCTCATATACACACAATAACATCTCCATATACACATGATAACCCTTCATATACACACGATAACCTTCATATACACAGATAACTCTTCATACACACGATAACTCTTCATATACCACGATAACTCTTCATATACAATAACGATAACTCTTCATATAAACACGATACTCTTCATATACACACGATAACTCTTCATATAAACACAATAACTCTTCATATACACACGATAACTCTTCATATACACAATAACTCTTCATATACACACGATAACTCTTCATATAAACACGATAACTCTTCATATACACACGATAACTCTTCATATACACACGATAACTCTTCATATAAACACGATAACTCTTCATATACACACGATAACTCTTCATATACACACAATAACTCTTCATATAAACACGATAACTCTTCATATACACACGATAACTCTTCATATACACGATAACTCTTCATATACACACGATAACTCTTCATACACACGATAACTCTTCATATACACACAATAACTTCATATACACACGATAACACTTCATATACACACGATAACTCTTCATATACACACGATAACTCTTCATATACACACGATAACTCTTCATATACACACGATAACTCTTCATATACACACATAACACTTCATATACACACGATAACCTTCATACACACAATAACACTCCATATACACACGATAACTCTTCATATACACACGATAACTCTTCATATACACACGATAACTCTTCATATACACACGATAACTCTTCATATAAACACGATAACTCTTCATATACACACATAATTTCTTCTCATACACACAATAACTCTTCTATACACACGATAACTCTTCATATAAACACGATAACTCTTCATATACACACGATAACTCTTCATATACACACAGATAACTCTTCATATAAACACGATAACTCTTTCATATACACACGATAACTCTTCATATACACACGATAACTCTTCATAAAACACGATAACTCTTCATATACACACGATAACTCTTCATATAACGATAACTCTTCATATAAACACGATAACTCTTCATATACACACGATAACTCTTCATATAAACACACAATAACTCTTCATATACACACGATAACTCTTCATATACACAATAACTCTTCATATAACGATAACTTCAGATACACAGATAACACATCATATACACACGATAACTCATCATATACACACGATAACACTCATATACAAAGATAATCTTCATATACACGATAACTCTTCATACACACGATAACTCTTCATATAAACACGATAACTCTTCATATACACAATAACTCTTCATATACACACAATAACCTTCATATACACACGATAACACATCATATACACAGATAACTCTTCATATACACACGATAATCTTCATATACACACGATAACTCTTCATAACGATAACTCTTCATATACAACGATAACTCTTCATATACACACGATAACACTTCATATACACAAAACACTTCATATACACACGATAACTCTTCAATACAAGATAACTCTTCATATACACACAATAACACTTCATATACACACGATAACTCTTCATATACACACGATAACTTCATATACACACGATAACTCTTCATATACACACGATAACTCTTCATATACACACGATAACACTTCATATACACACGATAACTCTTCATATACACACGATAACTCTTCATATAACCACGATAACTCTTCATATACACACGATAACTCTTCATATACACACAATAACACTTCATATACACACGATAACCCTTCATATACAATAATAACACTTATATACACACGATAACTCTTCATATACACACATAACTCTTCATATAAAGATAACTCTTCATATACAGATAACTCTTCATATACACAAGATAACCTTCATATACACACGATAACTCTTCATATACACACGATAACTCTTCATATACACAATTTCCATATACACACGATAACTTTTCATATACACACGATAACTCTTCATATACACACGATAACTCTTCATATACACACGATAACTCTTCATATACACACAATAACACTTCATATAAATACTGATAAATTCTTCATATACACACGATAACACTTCATATACAACGATAATCTTCATATAAACGATAACTTTCATATACACATGATAACACTTCATATCACACGATAACTCTTCATATACACATGATAATTTATATACGATAACCTTCATATAAACGATAACCTTCATATAACACGATAACTCTTCATACACACGATAACTCTTCATATACACACGATAACTTTCATATACAACGATAACACTTCATATAACGATAACTCTTCATATACACACGATACTCCTTCATATACACACGATAACTCTTCATATACACACGATAACACTTCATATACACACGATAACTCTTCATATACACACGATAACTCTTCATATACACAAGATAACCTTCATATACACACGAT
>NW_024751734.1:0-9566 GCF_018991925.1 Homarus americanus | reverse complement strand
AATCAATGTCTCCGGAATAAACAAGCCAGTGACAGCAGCATATATTTCTGAAAATCAGCTGTGAAATATGTTCAGAACAGCCCAAAGTATACTATAATACTAAGCAACATTTGAAATATACCAGTATACTTCTTAACAGTCAGGGAAAAATCATTATACAGATTAGTGTCCTCGAAGCAGATCAACTTGTCTCCTGCTTTCTGGGGACCCATTAGTGGCATATCAGTATATCCAAAGAGACACATCGGAGTATATTACCATATATCCCAAGTGCCATGAAGGGATATCAACATACCTGAGTATATTAACTAGCTCTCATAGTCTTCCACTCTCTCTTAGATCCATCAGAATATGTCAGCATATCACCCTATCTTCTGAAGGTCCAGTTTACCTTGTTCGAAAGTATGTCGAAGCATACTAACAGATCCCCTGAATGCCTTGAGAACATATCAGTATACTTCTAGGTTAATTCATATCATATCAGTATATCCCCTGAATCTAAGGTATAGCTAACCTCATTTCAAATTATTATTAGAGTATGTTAACATATTCCCTTAGAAGCATACCAGCATATCTCTTATGTCATTACAGTCAACCAGTATACGCTCAGAGATAGATGCAAGCATATCAGGGTATATTAGCATACCCTGTAAGAGAGATATGAGCCTAGCTACATAACCAAGTATATCAGCATACCCCATATGCTCTTATAGTACATCAACACACCCTCTGAGAGACAGAACCATACCAACATATCAGAACATATTAGTATATCCTTTAGAGTGATATGAACATAATGGCATATCAGATGACAAGAGTATATCAGCATAGTCTTTGAGGAGCATATCAGACCAACCTAGCATAAGCTCTTTAAGATAGATGGGAGCATATCTTAAATAGACTGGAACATACCAGAGCATATTAGCATATTAGCATATTAGCAAGGTGAGGAGGAGGAGGAGAAGGCAGGTGTCCACCGACCAGGTATGCCGATAGTCTGGTGATAATGTGGGTAAAACTGGTGTGTGTGTGTGTGTGTGTGTGTGTGTGTGTGTGTGTGTGTGTGTGTGTGTGTTCGTTCTCATGTTTATTTCTTTTAAGGTATGTGTCACCTAGCCGGCCATTTTGTTTACATTTTTCGGTCGCTCTAAAATACCATTAAAACAATATTGAGTATAAACGTTTGGCTCAACTGATGATCTCAAACATGTCCCAGGGTAGGGTGGGATGGGGTAGATTAGGGTAGGGTAGGGTAGGTCAGGTCAGGTCAGGCAGTACCAGTGTAGTTAATCTTGAGGTTAAATAAACTAGAGGCTAATCTTCACATGAGCCAGTAAGACACTTTGACGGAGGCGGTTACGTACAACAGGAAAGCTCTGATAACATATAATGTACAGTATATACCGTTTAAGTTGCGTCAGCAGCTCTATACACCACTTATTGACTTACTCATTCACTGCCGTAGAAATATTTACTTCTCTAACAGTTTTCTATATGGTTCCCAGTCATTATAATACGACCTTGTAAATCAAATGATCTAAATTAAACTAAACTTATCCAAATTAAACTTATTAGCTAACAAATCCTTCTAAAACAGGATATATGCAAATCAAAAGTTCTAAATTCAACATAACTTATCGTAATATAACTATTATAACTAAACCATTTTAATTAAACCTAACCTAAACACCTCAAGTGCCACAAACAGAAGGAAAAAACACCTTTAATATTATCGTGCTTAGGAGGCCCAGCCACTAACTCCAGGTAATGCATCTATATCAATCTACCTCGTTAGAAGCTCTATCACGATGGCTATGATGGTTACCCACTGCTGGAGAACATTTGTGCTTCTATAATTACCCTGGAAGAAGCAATGCGCAATTTACGATTTATTTATTTTATTTTTCATTTATTTTTGTTGTTTGGTCCCATACTGTAAACATACATGAGTCCGTCAGCCATTTTGTTTCTATAACTTTGATTCTAAAATAAGCTGTAAATAAATAAATAAATAAATAAATAAAACAAGCATCTTTTGTTTTTCTAACCCATGAGCTGTGAGTCTTCATTATATACTTCAACATTACTGTAAACTAAGGCTAGAGAGGGTGTGTACAGTACTAGTGGAGTCAAGACGAGAAGGTATTTCAAATCCATAAAGGGTTTTACAAGTGGAGAGTCTTACAAGTGGAGGGTCTTACAGGTGGAGAGTCTTACAAGTGGAGGGTCTTACAGGTGGAGGATTTTAATAAGGATAAATACAGCAAGTCTTACAGTTGAATCAGCCAAGTCGAGGAAAACTCTTAAGAGTCACGTAACTTCTACCTGGTGTTGCCTGTAATCAAGCTAAGGTATATGTAAGAAGAATATTATCTCGTTACTATCCATTCCTCTTCCACTTTCCTGCGAGGTGGTGTATAAATAGGCACAGATACTCATGATAAAGAATAGAAAGGCACTTAGAATGCCTATAATCGACGGAATATACCCACATGCGTAATCTAACCCATCCAACCCAACAACCCTATCCTACTGGCCACACAGTACACAAAGTCATTCTTGATATTCAGAGTTGGCGCTTTCAAACACCTATTAACCGCCAAAACATTTTGAATCGGATGGTTGACGGTTTTATTTCTTGAGGTATAAACAGAGAAAAACAATTAATTAGGTAGAACGGTAATTCAAATACTTCATCCAACCGTTTACGACTATCGGCAATATTTACTTCTATTGCCTATATCAATCACATTTTATAATGAAAACAAAAAATGATTTAGTTACTGAAATGAAAAAAACATCATACTTAGATATATACTTAAGTGAGGAAAAATGCTTGAATACTTTAAAATAAAACACTCTTTGATGTGAAATTCTGAGACAAAATAAACGGACACCAAAGGTTGCTATAATGGTGGTGTTGACATACATAACTATCTCAATACAGAAACATTTAGCGTGAAGTTCTCTCAAAACTCCAACAAGACAATATGTAGTCCGTAAAAATTTCAAGTTAATTTTTAACACATCAAAATGTTTTTAAGCCTTTATATGAATTAGAAAATATATGATATTTTTCTAAGTGGGATAAAAGTCGTGTTGTCTCAGAAAATGAAGAAAAAATCCTTGAGAGGCATAGCGCTTTATGAGGTGCTAATTGATAAAGATCATATACTACCATTTGGGTTTTCAAATTAAATTTCATTACATAAAATATCAAACTCATGAATTACAAAGAACAGAACATCTTGGGCTCTCTACAGCTATTGTCAAAGGCGTCAATATGCTGATGTACCAAACTACAATGTTAATAGTGACTATAATCCCGGAAAAGGCGATATCTTTTGAAACTTGGTAACTGAATTTTATAATGCCGAAAATACCAAATATGACAATCTATGTGCATAGAAGTTGGAAGACAAAGTGTGATTTTGTCGAAACGTATTATTGGTCCATTGAGCATCTAGGAAAAGGTCTCTGAAGTTAATCTTCTATAAGCAAGCAGCAAATAGACTTCAACCATCAAATTGCTGCTCTGAATTTACAAACTTATTGGAACATACAGTATATATGCATCTGAAGCAGCACTGTACTGTCAAGTCACCAGACATAGTGTGTTTGAGATAATAAAGCAACCTCAACTTGGAAAATGCAAGTATAGAAAACAACAGAACTGGTGGCGACGACACATTGGGCGACCTTACAGGTTCCATGCCTTCACAGGATCTGACTGCATTGGAAAATTTGTTGGCAAGGAAAGCATGTTGGAGCACGATGAAATCTATTTTCAAAAGTCCTAGAATGCATTCAAGATGCTGGATGAACCAAATGCCCTCCAGCAGACATATTTATTGGTCTAAAAATTTATATTTAGCTCTACTGTCTGGTAGCTTTCACTAAACTATACGTAACTTAGATGGCATCTCTTCAGAAAGGCATGAGCCAGAGCTGAGAACTGGCAGAGCTGCCTTGGCCTCTAAAATCCTCACATATGTTGGGAGAGAGGTATCAAGCTCTTCTGTAGTCTTATGATGCAAGACAGTAGAAATGCTTTCACAATTAGGCATGGCTGGAAGATTGACAATGTTCTTCATACAAAATAATGTCAGACAACCTGCCAGCTCCGGTAATCACAGAACTTATTAAATGTGGATGGCGTCAGGAAATCATGGATCATTGTCATGTTCATGCAGAAAATCAGAAGAATAGCGCAGCATGCAGGATGTGTAACTATCAAGCAGATGATGAAATGCCTAAACAAGGTAGAAGGAATCTATTTGTGCACGAAGACTCTGATATGACGAGGGACTGAGCCAATGTAAGTAAATATTAGCTTGTCGACGACACATGATGCCTCTTTTCTAGACTTTTAATAAATATAAAACAGTGGTTCTAAACACTCAAGATAATAGTAATATATATATATTTAATTCCAGTATTTGTCTTTGGCAAATAATTTTGCCTGCAATCTCTTATTTTTGAGAGACAGGATGGCATATATGAGCAACCATGTTTTGTAACACACTTATGTATTATAACATTCGTGATATATTATATTAAATTGTAATCATATAATACTACATGTTCATAGGTTATTAGTCATGTTTTTAAGTTAATTAGGACTTGAGTATGATACATCTGTATGGTTCATTCACGCTCTTTAACTTCTTTAAAAGGCATAAACATAATAAACGTTCAGAAAAAATCACCAGATTGCTTAAGCTCCTTACACACAAACCTGCCTAACCTAACCTTTTTTGCCTCTGCCTACTTTACCTAACCTGACATAATCTAGCCTAACCTGACAATCTGCCTAACTTCTGTTTATGATCTAACCTAACCTGTTGTAATCCCCAACCTGTACAACATGTAATCTAACCTAACACAGCATAATCTAACCTATTACAACTGCTACTTGTCAGTAATCTTACCTAACCTGACATGACAATCTTTCCTAACCTGTCATGTAATCTGGCCTAACCAGGCGTAATCTCTAACCTGTGGCGTAATCTCCTAACCTAACCTGGCGTGAAAAATCTAACTTCTTGATCGCAATCTAACCTAACCCAGCAGCACTTAATCTAACCTTAACCTGACGTAATCACTCAAACCTGGCTGTAATCTAGCCTAACGCAAATCTAACCTCCTTGATATAATTAACTAACTCCCGTCTGTTTTTCTGCATACCTAATCAAACCTAACTTTCCCACCTGCCTCTATCTACTTGTACCTGCCCTAACCCTAACCACCTGTCGTAATCTAACTTCTAACCTGTGAGCAACCTTGCACCTATCTCATCTAACACCACTTTGGCAATCTCTCTGTTATTGCTGGCTGACAGGTGTTGTAGGGCTGTCGCTGTCTAGGTGGCAGGTGTAAAACTAACCTATTCTTAACCTGACATCCTAACTTAGTCTGATCTGTCCAACAAAAACTTGGATTTGTAATACGTTAGGATTATTGGCTTAAGTATGGTTGATTCATATTTTTGTTTTGTGAGAAATTCGGCAAATTAGTATCTTATGTTGGACCACACGCCGTGTTGGTTCCGTTAACAGTTTCTGGATGCACTCTACAGAATAACTTGCGTGATTGGTTTAGCCTCAATTACTACAGTTTGACTTTATAATCTTGTTTCACAATCTTCCTGCATCTCCTTCACAATCTTCCTGCATCTCCTTCAATCTTCAGGTGGGGTTTATGGATCGGGCTTTGTAGAGATAAAATAGGACTAGGGTATATTTTCCTGGGACTGGGATAGGGCATGTAGCGAGAGGGTTAGAGAGGAGTTTTGTCAGGGAAATCTAATCCAGTAGTGTGTCTTGGTGTGTGGAAACGACATAGGTTGATGAGAACTTTTCAGAGAGGTATAGGGAGGCTGGGATTAGAGATGGGGAGGTCGATAATTGTGGTGTCTTGCCTAGAAGGTTGGTCATTGAATAGCTTCCAGGGCAGTGCTGTGTTTGTTGCCGACTGGAAAAACATTGACTGCAAACAATGGTTGGGCATTCATTGAATGGCCGATTGGAATTTTTTTTATGTGACTATCTGTGCCTTGTCTCGTGAGGGTTGAGGCGTTTGTCTGCCATCCCTGGGCGTGGTTGTCATGATGGGGAGAGTCGGGAAAATATGATAAAAACAAACGGGTCCTGGGAAGTAGTGAAACAGAAGTAGATAATGCTGAAAATATGAGTTAAATGTAGCAAACTCAAGTAATAAATGTAAAACAGAAACGGAAGAAATATGTTGGTGTTTTTTATGCTGCTAATAGTATGTGTTTGTAACAAAATGGACCAGCTCAGGCCATTGTTAGTAAAGAGGACATATAGATATAATTGCAATACGAAACATGGTAAATTCAAACAGCAAGCATTTTTGGCAAATTTCGCCTTCCGGGATATAACCTATTTAATTTTTGACAGAGTGGGAATTGGTGATTGTGGCAGTGTATATCGGGGTGTCTATTAAAAGGCTGCAATAAATCAAACATTAAAACAAATAGCGACAATATAAGTATTTGGGTAGAGATTGGTGAGGCAGTGAATCCGTAGTCGTTGATGTTATATATAGACTACCTAATTTGAGTAGGGACGATGGTAAATTGCTATAGGAAATAAAGAGCGTCAGTAAACAATGTATATATTTCTGGCGATTTCAGCACTTAGCATAGATTGGAAAAAATCAACTTGGCGATAATGAATCTAGAATATAAGTAGTACAGGATAGTTTTATATATAAACAAACTTGCCACTGGAAGAATATATATTTAGTTCTCCAGTAATAATGAAAATCTAGTAAAAGATGTTGAAGTTGGGCGAACTAGAAACAGTGATCATAAAATCATATATTTTAACATAATATGGGATGGCAGGAAGAAGGAAATTGACTCGGTCGGATTTTGGAATGCTGATGCATAAGAGAACCTAAGATGACCTATGGTCAGATTAATCCCCACCTCCGGAAACTGTCAACTTGGGCCGGGACCAGAATTTAATTTGGCAGCTTCTTGTGCAATTTATTGCGACAATCAGCAATAATGCCCAAAATAAACAGTCCCTAAAATTCAGATCGTCTCGGAACCTAACAAGACGGTATAAACAGAAATTAGGAAAGCAAGAAATTATGAAATCAGGTTGCAAGCGAATCGGAAATATATACCACGGCTTTTATCGCTGTATAAATCAAGGTTAGAGATACAATAGGTCATAAAACTCATGACAGGAGAAGTCAATGATGATGGGTTAAAATGTGTAGCGTTAATTAGTCATTTTCGCTCCGTGTTCACAAATGAAAAGCCTGCTTTGGTTTCCAGAAGTTCATACAAGATATAACGACAGTATGAAAATATGTTGATGAATATCAATATTACTACTAACGATGTGCAAAAGTAATTAACAAACTGAAGCCTCATAAATCGCCTGGTCAGGCGGGGTATAAATATTAGGAATGTAGAGATGAGTTGGTGTAATCCATTGGCAGTTTTATTTAATAAGTCGTAGAATCTGACCTGAGTGCAGAAACTTGGAAACTTGCAAATGTGGTTCGGATTTTCCAAAGGGTGATCAATAGCATCAGGTGCAGTCTCCCAAGTTGCTGAAGTCAATTATTGCTACTACAAAAAATCAAGCCACCTTGAAACATTCAGCAATTCATTCTTCTCAATGTGGGTTCACCCAGGGAGCGTTCTTGTCTCTGGAATTTGTTAGCTTTTCTCGATATTTGGGCGGTGGATATTGATAAGTCATTGATATAATTTTTTGGATTTCAGTAAAGCGTTCGATAGAGTCCTCATGAGAGTTGATAAGGAGGTGGAAGCACATGGAATAGGTGGATCTGTATTAAAATGGATTGGGTCATGGTTATTTGGTAGGAAACAAAGGTCAGCATAAATGGATTAAAGTCAGACTGGGGTTGGGTCAAGGTTTACAGGGATCTGTATTAGGCCTCTGCTGTTTTGTTATGTTCGTTTGATCTTGATTTAGGCATCCTTGGGATTGGTAAATTTGCAGATGATACCAAAATGGGTAGTGATAAGTTCAGACAGTGACTTTGAACACTTTTGAGAGATCTGGATACCTTAAATGAGTGGTCAGTGGACTGGCAGATGAGTTTTAATAGTGATAAATGCAATGGTACTACAGATGGGAAGAGCGGAGTATGGGCGTTAGTATGTTCTGTTAACAGGTGTAAGCTCGGTTTGTGAAAAAATCAAGGTGTGTTTGTTGTAGCGACTTGAACTAGAAACATGTATTGGCGTTACTTATTAGAGGCAAACAAGTTCTTGGGTTTCATATCTGGTCTGTAGGTAATAGAACTGCTGGCGTTATCTTGAAACTTTACCTAGTTGGTGAGGGCCACATGGATTATGCGGTTCAGTTGTGGTGTCCTTATTATAGAATGGTTTTGGATTCTTTGGAGGAGTACAAGAGAATGGCTAAAATGATCCATAATATTAGAAACCTTTCATATAGAGAGACTGAAAAGCAGGTTCATTCATTTGGGGAGGCGTAGAGTTGGGGAGATATGATGAGGAGGTGTGCAAGTGGGTAAGTTGGAGTTAACAGGGTTAAAATGGAAGGTGTTTGGAAGCTCAGTAATAAGCGATAACTTGGACAAATGGCTTCAGAATTAGATGAATTCAGATTCAAGAAGGATATAGGCAAAGCACTGGTTTGGTAATAGAGTTGTGGATTGTGGGAATAGGGTGGAGTGCTTTTATAGTGAGATCGGGGCAGCTAGTGGGCTTCAGAAAATTGGATGAGGCATGGGAGTGCTGGGATGGGTGTGAAAGGATCTGCCCTGTATGGGTGAGTGAGCTCCAATTTCTGTTGTTCTTGTGTTCTTATGTTCCTCTCTAATCTTTACTCATCTCACCTCTTAATCTTACCATTTCACTTCACAATCTTACTCATCTACTTCACATTTCCTTTCATCTCTTCAATCTTCTTCATCTCATTCTGTCTTCTTTCATCTCACTACAGTCTTACTCATCTCATTCATTCTACATCTCATTCACAATCTTCCTCATCTCATTGCCATCTTCACTACATCTCACATACCAATCTTCACCATATCTCCTTCACAATCTTCACCATCTCACTTCACAATCTTCAGTAGTCTCACTTCACAATCTTCACATCTCACTTCTAATCTTTACCACGTCCTGCTTCGTCTTCTTATCCTCTTCCACAATCTCACTACATCTCCTTCACAATCTTCACTACATCTCCTTCCACAATCTTCACTATCTCTGCTTCACAAGCTTCACTACATCTCATACCACAATCTTCCTCGTCCCTTCTAATCATTACTCTTCTCAATTCTTTAATCTTGCTCCATCTCACTTCACAATCTTCACTACATCTCCTTCACAATCTTCACTCCATCCCATACTGTTCACACACATCTCACTTCACAATCTTCACTTCCATCCCACTTCCTACAAACTTCACTACATCTCACTTCACAATCTTCACTACATCTCACTTCACAATCTTCAATACATCTCCTTCACAATCTTTTTCATCTCCTTCACAATCTTCACTACATCTCTGTGTCATCCTTCT
>NW_024751733.1:0-9161 GCF_018991925.1 Homarus americanus | reverse complement strand
ATATGCTCATTCAACAGGCTTTGTGTGAAATATAACAATCTAGGACTGCTTTTAGTTTCCTGGTGGTTCAGAGGCACCGTTCCCCGGTCACAGTTATAAGATCATGGGTTCAAATCCATGTAGGGTGAGGTGTTGATTATATGTAGAAGTCTGCGTGCTTCATTGGGATAATGAAATATATATGGATCCTCGTGTTTCGAAGCCGCATTTGGAAAAACATTGCTCTGATCACCTAAGCAGCACGGGTGGTCCCCATGAGAGGTTCACGGCGCCATAATCTCGTTGAACAGGCTTTGTGTGAAATATAGCAGAGTCTAGGACTGCTTTTATTGTCCTGGTGGCCTAGAGGTAGCGTTCCCCCGTCACAATTAGAAGATCGTGGGTTCAAATCCTGGTGGGGTGAGGTGTTGATTATATGAAGAAGTCCGCGTGCTTTATTGGGCTAATGAAATATATATGGATCCTCGTGTTTCGAAGCCGCATTTGGAAAAACGTTGCTCTGATCACCAAAGCGGCACCGGTGGTCCTCATTAGAGGTTTACGGCGCCTTAAGCTCGTTGAACAGGCTTTGTGTGAAATATAGCAGAGTCTAGGACTGCTTTTATTGTTCCTGGTAGCCCAGAGGTAGCGTCCCCCGGTCACAATTATAAGATCGTGGTTTCAAATCCTGGTGGGGTGAGGTGTTGATTATATGTAGAAGTCCGCATGCTTTATTGGGCTAATGAAATATATATGGATCCTCGTGTTCGGGGGTTTATCGGGTAAAATGTTGCTTCCACTAGTACCTAAGCGGCAAGGCATCCCCATTAGAGGTTCATTGCCAAAAAGCCTGCTGAACAGGCTTTAAACATAGCAGAGTCTAGGATCGTTTTGAGGTCCTGGGTGACCCAGAGGCATGCTCTGTCACAATTAGAAGATCGTGGGTTCGAATCCTGGTGGGGTGAGGTTTTGATTATATGAAGAACTCCGCATGCTTTATTGGGCTAATGAAATATATATGGATCCTCGTGTTTCGAAGCAGCATTTGGTAAAACGTTGCTCTGATCACCTAAGCAGCACGGGTGGTCCCCAATAGTGGTTCACAGCGCCATAAGCTCGTTGAACAGGCTTTGTGTGAAATATAGCAGAGTCTAGGACTGCTTTTATTGTCCTAGTGGCCCAGAGGTAGCATTCACCGGTAACAATTTTAAGATCGTGGGTTCAAATCCTGGTGGGGTGAGGTGTTGATTATATGTAGAAGTCTGTGTGCTTTATTGGGCTAATGAAATATATATGGAACTCGTGTTTCGAAGCCAGATTTGGTAAAACGTTGCTCTGATCACCTAAGCGGCACGGGTGGTCCCCTATAGTGGTTCACGGGGCCATAAGTTCGTTGAACAGGCTTTATGTGAAATATAACAGAGTCTAGGACTGCTTATAGTGTCCTGGTGGCCCATAGGTAGCGTTCATCGGTCACAATTATAAGATCGTGGGTTCGAATCCTGGTGGGGTGAGGTGTTGATTATATGTAGAAGTCCGCGTGCTTTATTGGGCTAATGAAACACATATATGGATACCGTGGTTTCCTGCCGGATATGGTAAAAACGTTGCTCTGATCAATTTATGTGCGGGCGTGTTCCTATTAGAGGTTCAAGGCGCCATAAGCTCGTTGAACAGGCTTTGTGTGAAATATAGCAGAGTCTAGGAATGCTTTTATTGTCCTGGTGGCCCAGAGGTAGCGTTCCCCTTTCATAATTATAAGATCGTGGCTTCAAATCCTGGTGGGGTGAGGCATTGATTATATGTAGAAGTCTGCGTGCGTTATTGGGCTAATGAAATATATATGGATCCTCCTGTTTCGAAGCCGCATTTGGTAAAACGTTGTTATGATCACCTAAGCGGCACGGGTGGTCCCATTTGAGGTTCACGGTTTCATAAGCTCGCGGAACAGGATTTGTGTGAAATATAGCAGAGTGTAGGACTGTTTTTATTGTCCCAGGCCCAGAGGTAGCGTTCACCGGTCACAATTAAAAGATCGTTGGTTCAACCGGTAAGGAGGGTTTCTTGATTATATGTAGAAGTCCGAGTGCTTTATTGGGCGATTGAAATATATATAGATCCTCGAGTTTCCAAGCCAGATTTGGTAAAACGTTGCTCTGATAACCTAAGCGGCACTGCTGGTCCCAATAAGAGGTTCACGGCGCCATATGCTCATTCAACAGGCTTTGTGTGAAATATAACAATCTAGGACTGCTTTTAGTTTCCTGGTGGTTCAGAGGCACCGGTCCCCGGTCACAGTTATAAGATCATGGGTTCAAATCCTTGTGGGGTGAGGTGTTGATTATATGTAGAAGTCTGCGTGCTTCATTGGGATAATGAAATATATATGGATCCTCGCCTGAAGCCGCATTTGGTAAAACATTACCTGATCACCTGGCAGCACGGGTGGTCCTCATTAGAGTTCACGGCGCTACAATCTCGTTGGAATGGTGCTTTGTGTGAAATATAGCAGAGTTCAGGGACTGCTTTTATTGTCTCCGGTGGCCCAGAGGCAGCATTCCGCCTGTCATACCAGAAGATCTTGAGTTCAAATCCTGGTGGGGTGAGGTGTTGATTATGTGTAGAAGTCCGCGTGCTTTATTGGGCTAATGAAATATATATGGAGCCTCGTGTTTCGAAGCCGCATTTGGTAAAACGTTGCTCTGATCACCTAAGGCACGGGTGGTCCCCTATAGTGGTTCACAGCGCCATAAGCTCGTTGAAAAGGCTTTGTGTGAAATATAGCAGAGTCTAGGGCTGCTTTTATTGTCCTAGTGGCCCAGAGGTAGCATTCCCCGGTCACAATTATAAGATCGTGGGTTCAAATCCTGGTGGGGTGAGGTGTTGATTATATGTAGAAGTCTGCGTGCTTTATTGGGCTAATGAAATATATATGGATCCTCGTGTTTCGAAGCCGGTTTTGGTAAAACGTTGCTCTGATCACCTAAGCGGCACGGGTGGTCCCCATTAGAGGTTGACGGCGCCATAAGCTCGTTGAACAGGCTTTGTGTGAAATATAGAAGAGTCTAGGACTGCTTTTATTGTCCTGGTGGCCCAGAGGTAGTATTCCCCGGTCACAATTATAAGAGTCGTGGGTTCAAATCCTGGTGGGATGACGTGTTGATTATATGTACAAGTCCGCGTGCTTTTTTGGGCGATTGAAATATATATGGATCCTCGTGTTTCGAAGCCGCATTTGGTAAAACGTTGCTCTCATCACCTAAGCGGCACCGGTGGTCCCCATTAGTGGTTCATGGAGCCATAAGGTCGTTGAACAGGCTTTGTGTGAAATATAGAAGAGTCTAGGACTGCTTTTATTGTCCTGGTGGCCCAGAGGTAGCATTCCCCGGTCACAATTATAAGATCGTGGGTTCAAATCCTGGTGGGGTGAGGTGTTGATTATATGAAGAAGTCCGCGTGCTTTATTTGGCTAATAAAATATATATGGATCCTCGTGTTTCGAAGCCGCATTTGGTAAAACGTTGCTCTGATCACCTAAGCGGCACGGGTGGTCCCCTATAGTGGTTCACAGCGCCATAAGCTCGTTGAAAAGGCTTTGTGTGAAATATAGCAGAGTCTAGGGCTGCTTTTATTGTCCTAGTGGCCCAGAGGTAGCATTCCCCGGTCACAATTATAAGATCGTGGGTTCAAATCCTGGTGGGGTGAGGTGTTGATTATATGTAGAAGTCTGCGTGCTTTATTGGGCTAATGAAATATATATGGATCCTCGTGTTTCGAAGCCGGTTTTGGTAAAACGTTGCTCTGATCACCTAAGCGGCACCGGAAGTCCCCATTAGTGGTTCATGGAGCCATCAGGTCGTTGAACAGGCTTTGTGTGAAATATAGTAGAGACTTGGACTGCTTTTATTGTCCTGGTGGCCCAGAGGTAGCATACCCCGGTCACAATTATAAGATCGTGGGTTTGAATCCTGGTGGGGTGAGGTGTTGATTATATGTAGAAGTCCGCGTGCTTTATTGGGCTAATGAAATATATATGGATCCTCGTGTTTCGAAGCCGCATTTGGTAAAACGTTGCTCTGATCACCGAAGCGGCACGGGTGGTCCTCATTAAAGGTTCACGGCGCCAAAAGCTCGTTGAACAGGCTTTGTGTGAAATATAGCAGAGTCTAGGAATGTTTTTAGTGTCCTGGTGGCCCGGTCACAATTAGAAGATCGTGGGTTCGAATCCTGGTGGGGTGAGGTGTTGATTATATGAAGAAGTTCGCGTGCTTTATTAGGCGAATGAAATATATATGGATGCTCGTGTTTCGAAGCCGCATTTTGTAAAACGTTGCTCTGATCACCTAAGCGGCACGGGTGGTCCTCATTAGAGGTTAACGGTGCCTTAAGCTCGTTGAACAGGCTTTGTGTGAAATATAGCAGAGTCTAGGAATGCTTTTAGTGTCCTGGTGGCCCAGAGGTAGCGATCCCCGGTCACAATTAGAAGATCGTGGGTTCGAATCCTGGTGGGGTGAGGTGTTGATTATATGAAGAAGTCCGCGTGCTTTATTGGGCTAATGAAATATATATGGATCCTCGTGTTTCGAAGCCGCATTTGGTAAAACGTTGCTCTGATCACCTAAGCGGCACGGGTGGTCCCCTATAGTGGTTCACAGCGCCATAAGCTCGTTGAACAGGCTTTGTGTGAAATATAGCAGAGTCTAGGACTGCTTTTATTGTCCTGGTGGCCCAGAGGTAGCGTTCCCCCGTCACAATTATAAGATCGTGGGTTCAAATCCTGGTGGGGTGAGGTGTTGATTATATGTAGAAGTCCGCGTGCTTTATTGGGCTAATGAAATATATATGGATCCTCGTGTTTCGAAGCCGCATTTGGTAAAACGTTGCTCTGATCACCTAAGCGGCACGGGTGGTCCCCTATAGTGGTTCACAGCGCCATAAGCTCGTTGAACAGGCTTTGTGTGAAATAAAGCAGAGTCTAGGACTGCTTTTATTGTCCTGGTGGCCCAGAGGTAGCGTTCCCCCGTCACAATTATAAGATCGTGGGTTCAAATCCTGGTGGGATGAGGTGTTGATTATATGTAGAACTCCGCGTGCTTTATTGGGCTAATGAAATATATATGGATCCTCGTGTTTCGAAGCCGCATTTGGTAAAACGTTGCTCTGATCACCTAAGCGGCAAGGGTGGTCCCCATTAGAGGTTCACGGCGCCCAAAGCTCGTTGAACAGGCTTTGTGCGAAACATAGCAGAGTCTAGGACTGCTTTTAGTGTCCTGGTGACCCAGAGGTAGCGTTCCCCGGTCACAATTAGAAGATCGTGGGTTCGAATCCTGGTGGGGTGAGGTTTTGATTATATGAAGAACTCCGCATGCTTTATTGGGCTAATGAAATATATTTGGATCCTCGTGTTTCGAAGCCGCATTTGGAAAAACGTTGCTCTGATCACCTAGGCAGCACGGGTGGTCCCCATTAGAGGTTCATGGCGCCATAAGCTCGTTGAACAGGATATGTGTGGAATATAGCAGAGTGTAGGATTGCTTTTATTGTCCTGGTGGCCCAGAGGTAGCGTTCCCCGGTCACAATTAAAAGATCGTGGGTTCAAATCCTGGTGGGGTGAGGTTTTGATTATATGTAGAAGTCCGCGTGCTTTATTGGGCGATTGAAATATATATGGATCCTCGAGTTTCCAAGCCAGATTTGGTAAAACGTTGCTCTGATAACCTAAGCGGCACTGCTGGTCCCAATAAGAGGTTCACGGCGCCATATCCTCATTCAACAGGCTTTGTGTGAAATATAACAATCTAGGACTGCTTTTAGTTTCCTGGTGGTTCAGAGGCACCGTTCCCCGGTCACAGTTATAAGATCATGGGTTCAAATCCTTGTGGGGTGAGGTGTTGATTATATGTAGAAGTCTGCGTGCTTTATTGGGATAATGAAATATATATGGATCCTCGTGTTTCGAAGCCGCATTTGGTAAAACATTGTTCTGATCACCTAAGCAGCACGGTTGGTCCCCATTAGAGGTTCACGGCGCCATAATCTCGTTGAACAGGCTTTGTGTGAAATATAGCAGAGTCTAGGACTGCTTTTATTGTCCTGGTGGCCCAGAGGTAGCGTTCCGCCTGTCACAATTAGAAGATCTTGAGTTCAAATCCTGGTGTGGTGAGGTGTTGATTATGTGTAGAAGTCCGCGTGCTTTATTGGGCTAATGAAATATATATGGATCCTCGTGTTTCGAAGCCGCATTTGGAAAAACATTGCTCTGATCACCTAAGCAGCACGGGTGGTCCTCATTAGAGGTTCACGGCGCCATAATCTCGTTGAACAGACTTTGTGTGAAATATAGCAGAGTCTAGGACTGCTTTTATTGTTCCTGGTGGCCCAGAGGTAGCGTCTCCCGGTCACAATTATAAGATCGTGGGTTCAAATCCTGGTGGGATGAGGTGTTGGTTATATGTAGAACTCCGCGTGCTTTATTGGGCTAATGAAATATATATGGATCCTCGTGTTTCGAAGCCGCATTTGGAAAAACGTTGCTCTGATCACTTTGCCGGTATCTTCATTAGAGGTTCACATGCCAAAAGCCTGTTGAACAGGCTTTGTGAAACATAGCAGAGTCTAGCAGGACTGCTTTAGTGTCCTGGTGGCCCAGAGGTAGGTTCCCCGGTCACAATTATAAGATCGTGGGTTTGAATCCTGGTAAAGAGGTATTGATTAGGCGTAGAAGTCCCAGTGCTTTAATAAATAATGAAATATATATGGACACTGTTTCGCCGATATGGTAAAAACGTTGCTCTGATCACCTATGGGGCATGGGTGGTCCCCATTAGAGGTTCATGGCGCCATAAGGTCGTTGAACAGGCTTTGTGTGAAATATAGTAGATTCTAGGACTGCTTTTATTGTCCTGGTGGCCCAGAGGTAGCATACCCCGGTCACAATTATAAGATCGTGGGTTTGAATCTTGGTGGGGTGAGGTGTTGATTATATGTAGTAGTCCGCGTGCTTTATTGGGCTATTGAAATATATTTGGATCCTCGGTTTCGAAGCCGTGATTTGGGAAAAAACGTTGCTCTGATCACCTAAGCAGCACGGTGGTCCCCATTGAGGTTCAATGGGCACATAAGCTCGTTGAACAGGATTTGTGAAATTCCTAGGCAGAGGTAGGACTGCTTTTATTGTCCTGGTGGCCCAGAGGCAGCGCTCCTCGCCGGCAATTTTCATAAGATCGCGGGTCAACCGCGGGTGAGGTTTTGATTATATGTAGTCCGCGTGGTTTTATTGGGCGACGGAAATATATATGGATCCTCGAGTTTCCAAGCCAGATGTGGTAAAACGTTGCTCTGATAACCTAAGCGGCACTGCTGGTCCCAATAAGAGGTTCACGGCGCCATAAGCTCATTCAACAGGCTTTGTGTGAAACATAACAGTCTAGGACTGCTTTTAGTTTCCTAGTGGTTCAGAGGCACCGTTCCCCGGTCACAGTTATAAGACCATGGGTTCAAATCCTGGTGGGGTGAGGTGTTGATTATGTGTTAAGGTCCGCGTGCTTTATTGGGCTAATGAAATATATATGGATCCTCGTGTTTCGAAGCCGCATTTGGTAAAACGTTGCTCTGATCACCTAAGCGGCACGGGTGGTCCTTATTAGAGGTTCACGGCGCCATAAGCTCGTTGAACAGGCTTTGTGTGAAATATAGCAGAGTCTAGGGCTGCTTTTATTGTCCTAGTGGCCCAGAGGTAGCATTCCCCTGTCACAATTATAAGATCGTGGGTTCAAATCCTGGTGGGATGAGGTGTTGATTATATGTAGAAGTCTGCGTGCTTTATTGGGCTAATGAAATATATATGGATCCTCGTGTTTCGAAGCCGGTTTTGGTAAAACGTTGCTCTGATCACATATGCGGCACCGGTGGTCCCCATTAGTGGTTCAAGGAGCCATAAGGTCGTTGAACAGGCTTTGTGTGAAATATAACAGTCTAGGACTGCTTTTAGTTTCCTGGTGGTTCAGAGGCACCGTTCCCCGGTCACAGTTATAAGATCATGGGTTCAAATCCTGATGGGGTGAGGTGTTGATTATATGTAGAAGTCTGCGTGCTTTATTGGGATAATTAAATATATATGGATCCTCGTGTTTCGAAGCAGCATTTGGTAAAACATTGCTCTGATCACCTAAGCAGCACGGGTGGTCCCCATTAGAGGTTCACGGCGCCATAATCTCGTTGAACAGGCTTTGTGTGAAATATAGTAGAGTCTAGGACTGCTTTTATTGTCCTGGTGGCCCAGAGGTAGCATTCCCCGGTCACAATTATAAGATCGTGGGTTCAAAACCTGGTGGGGTGAGGTGTTGATTATATGAAGAAGTCCGCGTGCTTTATTGGGCTAATAAAATATATATGGATCCTCGTGTTTCGAAGCCGCATTTGGTAAAACGTTGCTCTGATCACCTAAGCGGCACATTGGTCCCCTATAGTGGTTCACAGCGCCATAAGCTCGTTGAAAAGGCTTTGTGTGAAATATAGCAGAGTCTAGGGCTGCTTTTATTGTCCTAGTGGCCCAGAGGTAGCATTCCCCGGTCACAATTATAAGATCGTGGGTTCAAATCCTGGTGGGGTGAGGTGTTGATTATATGTAGAAGTCTGCATGCTTTATTGGGCTAATGAAATACATATGGATCCTCGTGTTTCGAAGCCGGTTTTGGTAAAACGTTGCTCTGATCACCTAAGCGGCACCGGAAGTCCCCATTAGTGGTTCATGGAGCCATCAGGTCGTTGAACAGGCTTTGTGTGAAATATAGTAGAGACTTGGACTGCTTTTATTGTCCTGGTGGCCCAGAGGTAGCATACCCCGGTCAAAATTATAAGATCGTGGGTTTGAATCCTGGTGGGGTGAGGTGTTGATTATATGTAGAAGTCCGAGTGCTTTATTGGGCTAATGAAATATATATGGATCCTCGTGTTTCGAAGCCGCATTTGGTAAAACGTTGCTCTGATCACCTAAGCGGCACGGGTGGTCCTCATTAAAGGTTTACGGCGCCTTAAGCTCGTTGAACAGGCTTTGTGTGAAATATAGCAGAGTCTAGGAATGCTTTTAGTGTCCTGGTGGCCCAGAGGTAGCGATCCCCGGTCACAATTAGAAGATCGTGGGTTCGAATCCTGGTGGGGTGAGGTGCTGATTATATGAAGAA
>NW_024751732.1:5000-6693 GCF_018991925.1 Homarus americanus | reverse complement strand
AGGTCTTTTTCAGAGCTCGTCCAGTCACAGATGCCAGACACCGCTAAGAAGTGTCGAGGAGATGACATGATCAAATGTGTCCAGCATTTTAAGGTCCTCGTGCTGGTGGATGGCCTCGACGAGTTGAATACAGCATCAAAAGCACTGGTCCAGGATGTCTTATGTAATTATAACTTTACTGTAGTCTGTACTACAAGGCCAGAGAGGGTGGACGACTTCTACAAAACTCTTCCACCTCACCTGGAAGCTGTCCATTTACGACTTGTTGGTATTCCTGCTGAAAGTCGTGCAACTTGTGCAAAGAAATACCACAACCAGCTAAAAAAAGCTGGCAAGAGTACACAGAGTACACGAGAACTGGTAGAGTACCTGGAGAGTGTGTCACGTCATCTCCAAGAGTACCTAAGATTGCCCATGAACCTGGTATTCTTAACTCTCATATGGGCCGAAGATCCAAGTACTGTAAAGAATATGACAACGGCCACACAACTGTACAGTAAAGTGAAGGATATGACGACAGAAAAATTAGTGAAACGACTGATAGATAAACCGGACACAGTTATATCTGCTAGTAGTGTGAAGAGTAAGGTTGAAAAGATCTTTAAAGTGATGTGTCGAGAATCCCTTGTAAGCCTGAAATATGACTCATTAAATGTGTCAGAGGAGATGAAAGACAACCTTGAACAAACATGTCGAGGTGTTAACATTCTGCTCAAGGAAGTTATCGGCGCCTTCCTCATCACGAGCAACACTTACGCTCTCTGTGTAGGAGTTAAGTCATGCTTTAGTTTCCCCCACAAGGGAGTTCAGGATTTCTACAGCGCCTTGCATATAAGGGACTCGCTTCAGGGAGACAGGCCAAATATGTCTCAAGGTCCCCGCACCATCAGGGAGGTCCTGCAGGAGCTACACAAGGATGACCCGTCGTCTCTTACTCTGACCAAATACCAGAACGTTCTGGTTCATCTAACTGGCATTTTATATGTTGATGGCGGAGGAGAGGTAAAGGAAGACAAGGCAGAAGAACTGGTCCGCCTTCTCCACTCTTCCGGTATGACAGACGAGAGTCAGTGGGAAGACCTGATAAATGACGTGAAGTGTGACGCTACCTTGTGTAAATACGTCGCTAAACATATTCCACAATTGGTGACAGGTTACATATGGGTCAGAGATAGCAGTGTGTCAGTCTACACCACTCTACTCCCTCTTGGTCAACCAGACCAGATAACCGTAAGTATTGAAGGAGACCCAGACAACATTCCCCACATGGTCGACCTGATGAAGGTGGTGGCTGCGTGTAACAACTGTGTAGTAGACATAACTATGACCCATCACTGGAAGCACCCAGACACCTGCAGCCCCTCTCTTGACTCAGCTCTCCAAGACGTCTTTAAAAGGTAAACTTGACATCATTATTCTTACAATAGTATACTAAAGGGTCCCACCTACAGTAGATATTATTCCATAAATTAAAAATATAACCTAAATAATAACAGGAAACAATTTCGGGATATATTATTCAGTTCATTATTTCAGTATTAATCATACAGCTGTTTGACAATAAGCTACTGAGGTAGTTAGATATGTTGACTTAGTTAACCTTTGACATGGTACTTCTAACACTTGAATAATGATAATAATAATATTAATAATAATAATAACAATAATAATAATAATAATAATAATAATAACA
>NW_024751732.1:0-2500 GCF_018991925.1 Homarus americanus | reverse complement strand
TCACCTTAATTTTTTTCTCAGGTTATTTCACCTAAACATGGTAACGATAATTAGGTTAGGTTAACGATAGGAAGGTTAATGTTATATAATGTGGTGGGAGAATCTTGAGGTGATCCAGCAATACTTATCATTATTATACACAACTGTTGATCTATACAGCTACAGGGGTCGGGTGTTGAGGTGATCCAGCAATACTTATCATTATTATACACAACTGTTGATCTATACAGCTACAGGCGTCGGGTGTTGAGGTGATCCAGCAATACTTATCATTATTATACACAACTGTTGATCTATACAGCTACAGGCGTCAGGTGTTGAGGTGATCCAGCAATAATTATCATTATTATACACAACTGTTGATCTATACAGCTACAGGCGTCGGGTGTTGAGGTGATCAGCAATACTTATCATTAATATACACAACTGTTGATCTATACAGCTACAGGCGTCGGGTGTTGAGTGATCAGCAATACTTATCATTATTATACACAACTGTTGATCTATACAGCTACAGGCGTCGGGTGTTGAGGTGATCAGCAATACTTATGTTATTATACACAACTGTTTGATCTATACAGCTACAGGTAATCGAATTGAGGTGATCAAGCAATACTTATCATTATTATACACAACTGTTGATCTATACAGCTACAGGCGTCGGGTGTTGAGGTGATCCAGCAATACTTATCATTATTATACACAACTGTTGATCTATACAGCTACAGGGGTCGGGTGTTGAGCTGATCCAGCAATACTTATCATTATTATACACAACTGTTGATCTATACAGCTACAGGCGTCGGGTGTTGAGGTGATCCAGCAATACTTATCATTATTATACACAACTGTTGATCTATACGGCTACAGGGGTCGGGTGTTGAGGTGATCCAGCAATACTTATCATTATTATACACAACTGTTGATCTATACGGCTACAGGTGTCGGGTGTTGAGGTGATCCAGCAATACTTATCATTATTATACACAACTGTTGATCTATACGGCTACAGGCGTCGGGTGTTGAGGTGATCCAGCAATACTTATCATTATTATACACAACTGTTGATCTATACAGCTACAGGCGTCGGGTGTTGAGGTGATCCTGCAATACTTATCATTATTATACACAACTGTTGATCTATACAGCTACAGGGGTCGGGTGTTGAGGTGATCCAGCAATACTTATCATTATTATACACAACTGTTGATCTATACAGCTGCAGGCGTAGGGTGTTGAGGTGATCCAGCAATACTTATCATTATTATACACAACTGTTGATCTATACAGCTACAGGTGTCGGGTGTTGAGGTGATCCAGCAATACTTATCATTATTATACACAACTGTTGATCTATACAGCTACAGGGGTCAGGTGTTGAGGTGATCCAGCAATACTTATCATTATTATACACAACTGTTGATCTATACAACTACAGGTGTCGGGTGTTGAGGTGATCCAGCAATACTTATCATTATTATACACAACTGTTGATCTATACGGCTGCAGGCGTCGGGTGTTGAGGTGATCCAGCAATACTTATCATTATTATACACAACTGTTGATCTATACAGCTACAGGCGTACAGGCGTCGGGTGTTGAGGTGATCCAGCAATACTTATCATTATTATACACAACTGTTGATCTATACAGCTGCAGGCGTCGGGTGTTGAGTGATCCTTATTCTTATCATTATTATACACAACTGTTGATCTATACAGCTACAGGCGTCGGGTGTTGAGGTGATCCAGCAATACTTATCATTATTATACACAACTGTTGATCTATACAGCTACAGGGGTCGGGTGTTGAGGTGATCCAGCAATACTTATCATTATTATACACAACTGTTGATCTATACAGCTACAGGCGTCGGGTGTTGAGGTGATCCAGCAATTCTTATCATTATTACACACAACTGTTGATCTATACAGCTACAGGGGTCGGGTGTTGAGGTGATCCAGCAATACTTATCATTATTATACACAACTGTTGATCTATACGGCTACAGGGGTCGGGTGTTGAGGTGATCCAGCAATACTTATCATTATTATACACAACTGTTGATCTATACAGCTACAGGCGTCGGGTGTTGAGGTGATCCAGCAATACTTATCATTATTATACACAACTGTTGATCTATACAGCTACAGGGGTCGGGTGTTGAGGTGATCCAGCAATACTTATCATTATTATACACAACTGTTGATCTATACAGCTACAGGGGTCAGGTGTTGAGGTGATCCAGCAATACTTATCATTATTATACACAACTGTTGATCTATACAGCTACAGGCGTCGGGTGGGGAGGTGATCCAGCAATACTTATCATTATTATACACAACTGTTGATCTATACAGCTACAGGCGTCGGGTGGGGAGGCGATCCAGCAATACTTATCATTATTATACACAACTGTTGATCTATACGGCTACAGGCGTCGGGTGTTGAGGTGATCCAGCAATACTTATCATTATTATACACAACTGTTGATCTATAC
>NW_024751731.1:0-33896 GCF_018991925.1 Homarus americanus | reverse complement strand
TCGTATGCCTTTGGACAGGTTACGTATTGCTTCATTTGTGTTTTCAGCATTTAAGTATAATTACAGCTAATATATCCATTTCATGTAGTCATTCCGCATGGATTTATCACACACTAAATATTTATAAAGGTGCGTTATTCTTCCCAGTATCCAGTTTATTGTCCTGTATAAAAGTAGATTTCGCGCAAGGGAGAATTTCTTTGCAAGTGCTGCATAACGCAGTCAGTGGCCAATTTTATTCACCCTTTTTTTATATTCCGTGAGCTCTTGCACACCCATCAGAGTAAATTAGCCCTCATGATAAAGAAGAATTCGCCACAGCTGCTGCCAGGACAAACCCAAAAGAAACACCACCGCCGTACATCAGCGTCAACACCATTCGTTGCAATGGGAAAAGTTTCATCTTTCTGTTACAAATTTACATATCCAGCTCACTGACACGTTGGTGAAGTGGTCTCAACAAAACCACACCAACCACACCACACACCACCACACCGAGCCAGGGGTAGGTCAGCCGAGCCAGGTAATAGCTCAGCCAAGGGGTAGTCAGTTCAGTTATTAACCAAGTAGTAGCAAAACATTGCTATCACCTGTCATCGGACCATGATACTGTGGTTATATCCAGCGTGCACTGTGATGTATGTCTTGGAATCACCCACTACGGCCTGGTTTTCTCTTTTCATCAGTTGTAATTTGGCATTACAAACCACCAATCAATATATTGTGGAAATGATCCATCAGTCTCGATTAGTATAGGTTCAATGTTGTGCTTGTTGTATATAACTACAAATTCACGCATCTAATTTTCTAGATTTATTAGTGTAAGATTAGCCTCCAGCCTTAACAAGGACATACATGAAATAACATATGGTGGGTACCTTGGCTGTCATTGGTCGATTCGATTTACTGTTTACCATTGCTTGTATACCTACATTGCCTGTACGTTTTTAATCAATGTAAACTTGTATAACGATGATACTGAATAAATATCTATCTATATCTATCTTTCTTTATTTATTATTCATAATGTCTTCAGAATGACTCTTTTTTTTGCTAGTGAAACTTATGTGATCATGAATCAATTTATTAATGACACTTGGTACGATCAAGTCATATTTTTTTATAAGTTAAATTTTCCTTGACCTCTTGTAGATCAGTCAGCAATTATCTTAAGACGTACAGTAAGCCTCAGTTTATTTACTTTCGGGAGAATGACAGATTGCACTGCCTTACAGACTTCACCACCACGTACAGTCAGCCAAAGATGCACCGGCCCCACCCTGAATCTCGTGCTGGCAATTTTACCTGGCAATACTTGGTAAAGGAAGGCTGTATGTAAAGGTGATTGTGATTGGTGGATCTGTTTTCGGCTGTATCACTGCCAGGATAAATATTAATTAAACCAAAGGTAGAATTATTATAATAATAAACTATTCATTGTTATTTAAGATCATGAGAAGTTTCCAAATGTTTCCAAATTTGCTTAAATAATGAAGAAATTATATTAATGACTTGGCAACTGTACTACAACGAGGAACGCGGACTGTCCAAGATTCTCTTCATTATACGAAATATACGAACATTTGGAAACTTCTCATGACCTGAAATAACAATGAATAGTTTATTATTATAATAATTCTACCTTTGGTTTGTTTAATATTTATCCTGACAGTGATACAGCCGAAAACAGATCCACCAATCACAATCACCTTTACCAAGTATTGCCAGGTAAAATTGCCAGCACGAGATTCAGGGTGGAGTCGGTGCATCTTTGGCTGACTGTACATCCTCCCTGATCTCTCTCTCTGTTGCTCCTCAGTACGGCGGGTGGTGAGTCTTCGGCTAACTATGGCATTCATCACAACTAAGAAACTGAATTTTTTTTACCGACTTACCCACCAAGCAAAAAAATAAAATAAAAATATAATAAAAATATGCAGACACCTACAGTACATATACTGTAAAGTTTAAAAATTCTGTTAAACAAAACAAAAAATAATATATAATTAGATATCTCGAACTTAATCAACCTAATTTAGTCCAACTTAAGCTAACCTAACCAAAATTGTCCAAGCCAACCAAAATTAACCAACACTCAACATAAATTAACCTAAGTTACTGGACTCAAGGGATGAAGTCACCGGATTCAAAAGGCTGTCACTGTACTCAAGGGATTGACTTACCGCACTCAAGGGATCAAATTACTGTACTCAAATGATTAAGCTTTGACCTCTCTGTGTGAAAATATTTCTTAACCAACTCGTATTATCATCAACAAACACATGTTCTTTTGGTTGAATTTTCCTCAGTAATATAGTGTGTTAGTTCCCTGTTAACCTTAGTTGTTCTTATTTTACTTAGGTGCTTTAACTGCTAGGGTCTTTGTTATGGGTGCTTTAACTGCTAGGGTCTTTATGGGTGCTTTAACTGCTAGGGTCTTTGTTATGGGTGTAACAACTACTGGGTCTTTGTTACAGTGCTTTAACTACTAGGGTCTTTGTTACAGGTGCTTCAACTACTAGGGTCTTTGTTATGGGTGCTTTAACTGCAGGTCTTTATGGGTGCTTTAACTGCTAGGGTCTTTGTTACAGGTGCTTCAACTACTAGGGTCTGTTATGGGTGCTTCAACTGCTAGGGTCTTTGTTAAGGTGCTTCAACTACTAGGGTCTTTGTTACAGGTGCTTCAACTACTAGGTCTTTGTTATGGGTGCTTCAACTGCTAGGGTCTTTGTTATGGGTGCTTCAACTACTAGGGTCTTTGTTACAGGTGCTTTAACTACTAGGGTCTTTGTTATGGGTGCTTCAACTGCTAGGGTCTTTGTTATGGGTGCTTCAACTACTAGGGTCTTTGTTACAGGTGCTTCAACTACTAGGGTCTTTGTTACAGGTGCTTCAACACTACTAGGGTCTTTGTTATGGGTGCTTCAACTGCTAGGCTTTGTTATGGGTGCTTCAACTACTAGGGTCTTTGTTATGGGTGCTTTAACTGCTAGGGTCTTTGTTATGGGTGCTTTAACTGCTAGGGTCTTTGTTATGGGTGCTTCAACTGCTAGGTCTTTGTTATGGGTGCTTTAACTGCTAGGGTCTTTGTTACAGGTGCTTTAACTGCTAGGGTCTTTGTTATAGTGCTTTAGGGTCTTTGTTACAGGTGCTTTAACTGCTAGGGTCTTTGTTACAGGTGCTTTGCTGCTAGGGTACTTGTTATGGGTGCTTCAACTGCAAGTCTTTGTTTAGGAGCTTCAAATGCTAGGTTTATTGAGTACTGTTCACCTAGCTTAGGTGTCTCACCTACTAGGGTTATTATTTAGCATTTACTAGATATTAGGTTTAAGGTGGTTCAGTTGCCTGCCGTTATTGAGTATTCATTAGGTATTAGTTATATGTATTAGTGCTTCAACTAGTAAGGGTATCAGTTAGCGTTCGTTAGCTCTTAGTTTCTCAAATTGAAGAACTCAGGTTTATTGATTACAGTTCAACAGGTCTTTGTTTAACACAACAGTTACCTTAAAGAGACAAAACTACTGTGTGTGGTGGGGAGGGAGTAGTCAGGTGTGTGTGTGTGTTTGTATGTTTTGTGTAGGTCTATGAGGCTGTTTTTCCAGCCCCCTCACACACACACCAGCCCCCCTCACACACACACACCACCTCAACCCCCTCACCCCACACACAGCCCCCTCACCCCACACACACCAGCCCCCCCTCCCCACACACACACAGTTTTAACACACTGTACACAGAGTTGTTGATGTTATAATGTTATTACTACTTCAACAACTAGGGTTTTAAAGTGCGTAACAAGGTTAGTAGTCATTCACTAGTCCATTAAAATTAAAAAATTATAATACTAGAACTCTCTATATTTATACATGTGTATGACCACTGTATTCATCCTTCCTATTAGAAAAAAAAAATTCTGGTCATTATACAGTATATTAAACAATTCATTATGTTAATCTTCCTCACTTCTTTTCTCTCATCATTGTCTTCCTTCCCTCAGAATATTATTACCTTACTGTGGTGTTAAAGACAAATATGAAGAAAACACGAACCGAACGTTTTATGAGAGAGGTTGAGTGAGATGAACGGTGCTGCGTGCTCAAAAAAAAATATTCTAATCACAGGCAGTAAAGGCGTTCTTGACTAATGTACATACAACTGTCTTTCCTTTCCTCACATTATTGACCCCCCTCCCCAAAGTATAATATTCATAATCTCTCGACCCTCAATGTGATATAAATCATTAAGGATCCAAGTTCTCTGATTTTTCCCATTTTCTACTAAACGTCGTTGTGAGCTGAGCACGGGTCGTCGCTACTTGGCAGGTGCGACCCTCATCTCCTCGGCAGAAATAGGTGACTGGTCAAATTCTCCTCCCCCAACAGCCAAAAAGTCCCAACCTAACCCCAGTGGCTATAAGGCACAGTTATAATGGAACTCAATCCCAGTGGGCCTGCTTAATGAATAAGTTGGACCTACAAGATTGGTAAGTCAGCTGTGTGTTGGAGGACGCTGATACACCTCTTGTGTCACTTGGCATCATTACCTGTGTTTTATTAGAGTCATGTGCGTCAGAAAGTACCAGGGAGACCCACATGCTGGTATACTCACTAGTGACGGTGTGTGCATATAACTGTTCTCTGTCTTTGTGTTTGCTTCATGACTTTATTGAAACACAACAGTATTGAAATACAAACAAGATAAAATTAGTAAATATATTTAACTAGCACGTAATGCCAGAGAGAAACCTTTGATTAGTTTTATTTTTTTGTAATTGAAAAGCTAATGTTATGTATTATCTTTTTTTGAGAGATGTAATGCACGGGTTGTCAGCTGTGTTCGTTATGGCCGTCACCTCTTGAGTCATCGTGCACATTCCCTACGTCCTCCTCTCTCCTCCCACCTTACCTCACTTCCTCTTGGCATTCAGTCTTGAAGTGGCGTACAGTGCATGTGTGGTGTGGGGAGAAGTGACATGTATGGGTTTATCTTGGTATTTGTTGTTGAGGACAGAATAACCCACAGGAACACTCATCACACAACATCCTTCCTCATATCCCCGACTTGCATCAAGATTGACCCTGATGTAACTAAGGTGGGGATCTTAAACACAGGTTTATGCAGGCGTTCTTTTGTCCAAGGTTTTTCCTATCATGTGTTAATTTTCCCGAACATGTGATGAAATACGTGATGGTTTGTGGTAGTGGTAGAAATGTCTACAGGATACCAAAGGCGGTGTTGTGAGTGTGGGCAGCCAGCACCGTGCAAGGGTCGGCCCTCTGCCTGCCCTCACCTTAAGGCAGACCGACGCCGGGAGGGCAAACGCGCGGCAACGGAAGGCCATGCTAACTAAGGCGGAAGGGAAGACGAAGGTGGTGAAAGGAACATGGGACGGAGGCTGGCAGTAAGTAGGAGGAAGGAAGGAAGGAAGGAAGAAGGAAGAAGTATAAATGTATGGAATTGATATAAAAATGAGGATGAATGACAAAAAGGAGGATGAGGATAAATTTTACGAGACATGACGATAAGATAAAAATATGGTAAACAAAGCGATAATATGGAAAAATGAAAAACAGATACACTATTAACACCAGTGACTTGAATAAAGGTAAATACGACTGGTATTTACAAATAAAATGTATATTATTAGATACGACAAATAAATATACAGGTAAAAATACAGTAATATGGAGAAATAAAGAAAAGAAAAAATAGAATAGGAAATCCAGGTGGTTGGAGGAGGACATGCGGTCACCTCGCTGACAGCCCCCTGCTCTAGCTCCCCAACTCCCCAGCTCCCCCAGCTCCCCCAACTCCCCTAGCTCAACTCCCCCTGTCCCCTATCCCCCAACCCCCACAACCCCACAACTCCCACTCAGCTCCACCCCCCCTAACTCCCCAACTCCCCCGACTCCCCCAACTCCCCCACTCTCCCCAGCTCCCCCAGCCTCCTGCCTCCCCAGCTCCCACAACCCCACAATCCCCCAGCCCCACAACCCCACATGCCACAATACCAGTATGTTTTATTACAAAAGGGAAGTTCCAGTATTCAGTCAAAAAAAAATATTGAGTAATTTACATGTGAATTTATACTCAGCCTTGAACATTTTAAGTTACATGTCATGTAGTTAGTAAATATTATTGAGCCCTGAAAATTATTTACTCTGTACGAGAATCCCAATATCAAGAAATAAAAAGATTCTTTTTAAAGTCAAATGCATTTCGATATCAAGTGTACCTCCAGTACTTATACATATATATATATATATATATATATATATATATATATATATATATATATATATATATATATATATATATATATATATATATATATATATATATATATATATATATATATATATATATATAACTGTATTAATAACACATGGAAATACTTAGTCAATTAATAAAAGGACGGCCTGAGAAATTTATTTACATCTGAAAAAGCATCTCTGCTTTCACACTTCATTTACGTACATGTTATCTGTCGAAAAAATATTATTGGCGTTTACATACTGCTTGTAAGGAGGAGAAGCTGGTGGAGGAGGAGGTGGTGATGGAGGAGGAGTAGATGGTCGTGGAGGAAGAACAGGAAAAGTTGGAGGAGTTGGGTGTTGGGTGAAGTATGGGACATAATGTATGGAGTGTTTACCTCTTGTCATGACTTACTGTGTAGTTACGAGTCACAATATTTAAACCTTTGAGAGATATTGCTCTATCAGTCATACGTATTTATACATGAGTGTGCAGGTGTATGGATGTGTGTATTATTGGTGTGTGTGTATGTGTGGTTGTATGTATACGCTTAGATTCTTCATGTGTATATTAGTGTGTTTGTAAGTGAAACAGAGAATCAGATAAAGATAAAACCGAAAGTAATCACACACAGACGCACACACACACTCGCACACGCACGTACGCAATCACACACACACACACACACACACACACACACACTGTATATATGATGTATCGCTGAGGTCGGGGAAGAGCCACAAACTTTTTTTGTGAGAGGTCCGATAAGTTACACAAGTTAACTATCTCTCCTGGCTAAGATTTGTAGTGGCTCTCAACACCTCAAGTGACGTAAATTTTCACACTTGTTATGAAACTTGTGATGTATACGGACAGGAAGGAGAGAAGCGGCTGGTGAAGCTGGCACAAAGTGAAACATGATGTAATACCTCTTAGGAAAATATCTCTCACACGTGTAAGAGAACGAGCAATTGTAACTTTTAACAACAACTTCCTGCAAAAGTAAATAATCACGATTTTTTTTTACGTGTTTCAAGACGTATGGTTTTTTTTTTGGGGGGGAAACCTGGTGATTTTTCCAATACTCCTTTGGATGTTATTTATTCTTCACACGTTACCTGGGACATTGATCTACTCTGTACATGTTTATTGATCAGTAAGCTGGTGTTGCTCAGACGCTGGGCGATCGACCAGGCTCCTCTTCACGATTGTCCTCATTATTTTGTTAGTCATTATAATTATTACTCCTACCGTTCATGGATTTTTTTAAATGGCCACTGTTGGTGATTGAATTATAAAGTAATTTTCGAAGTTAATATATTTAGATACGAACAGTTAAGTTTTGTTTACTGAGGGACAGACGAGTACTATGGTGATGTGAAGAACTGCTGGACTACTACATGAGACCCACACTATCACCACTGTCACCACCACTATCACCACCACCACCACCACTATCACCACCATCACTATCACCACTATAACTTCCGGTAACACCTCCATCACTATCACCCCCACCACCACTACCACCCCCACCATCACCTCCACCACCTCCGACACCCTCATAGTCCACATAGGATAGTGAGTCAGGTCCTGGTGTATACTGGAGATGATGTGTAGATGAATAATATTATATGCTTATTAGAATTAGTTAATTAATAAAAATGAACCAACAGGCTTTGTGTGATATATATATATATATATATATATATATATATATATATATATATAACCTCCCTTACCCACAGATGTCGGTCTCTCGCAAAACATTTCTTTACATCAAAGTGTTGTGATACAAATAAACTATTCACGTGTTAGTAAGTCATTAGTGGGAACATTTTCACCAGTACAGGAAGATACGCCGTGCTAACTGTCGCCTGTCAGCCATTGAGGTTTAGGTACAGTCGCCTGCACTCATGCCTGGTACATTACTTGGTGCGTTTGAGAGATGTTATAACTCTGTGTTTGTTTACATAGTATTATAACTCCAGGAATGGCCCTCAGGAACCTCGCAATAGTAGTCAGACTAAGGATGCTAGATAAGCATCCCACAGAGTTGCCACATCTGCCACTGTACCAGGTATAAATGCAGGCGACTGTACAGGTGCAGATTTAGGTACAAGTGTATGTTTAGATACAAGTGTAAGTTTTGATAATTACAGGTTTAGATACAAGTATAAGTTCAGATACAAGTACAGGTTTAGAATATCAGGAAGGTGTAGGTATCAGCAGTGGTATAGGTGAAAGTATAGACACAGGTAGTGACACAGGTATAGGTAACAATAAAAGTTGATGTACAGGTGAGGGTAACACTTCATATGTAGTTACAGTATGTTATATACCGGGTGTGTTATTCATTTCATAAAGGTGGCTCTTTAGTCTAGATACAAAGGAGATACTTCACCAATAAGTCACCACTACTCAATAGCTACCGTCCTCTTTATCTGCATTTCTGATTCTCTATTTCTCTTGCACACTAATAAACTATATATATCATTCAATACCATGCATTAAAATGATGATGCCACCGGTGAGAATATTTCTCGAGTTATTAAGATGCGAGCGAAGGTTTAAAACATGACAATTTTACTCCGCTAGAAATCCTTTGGGAATATTTTTGTTTATCCCTTGGGCAATAACGGAACAGGACTTGGAAAGTGCTGTTTGTCCATACGTCTGTCTTCATCAGAGAGAGAGAGAGAGAGAGAGAGAGAGAGAGAGAGAGAGAGAGAGAGATTTCGATCAAATTTGGTGTGTCGATATAACCCAAAATACCTTGTTAAAATTGATAGGCAGTATGTATACTCTGTATCTCGGTGGTATAATAAATGAGGGATCTAGAAGTACTGGATTCTTAATATGAAAGGAACTACAACCAATAGTGAGAGGTGGAGGAGGTGTGTGACGTTGAAGTCCCTCATATTCCACCCGGGGGACTCACTTCGATACAGATTTACAGATTGCCCGGGAGGGGGCTAGTTTATTGGGCGCCCCCTTACATCCTGTGTAAGGTGAAGCGCAGAAGCGTTTACAGTGCCCAACTGGGAAGCATGCAGGACTCACTTCGAAGCACTTGTCTTACTTGTTATTAGTGATAATACGGTAATAATAATAATAGGGCAGTACTGTCAGGAAACATTAGTAATAGTAGAGACACAGTACAGGTACAGTTATGGGTATAGTAATTATAAAATATATAACATACTAACGCATCGAACAGCAATAAATGTACAATATACATAATAGTTACATCAATAAACATCTTGTTGTACACATAGAAAACACAGGTATTTGTTCACTTTTCTTACATAATTACACACTGATGGGCACCTCGGTGTGACCAACTCCTTGAGGTCAACTCCCCTAAGATTCTCGAACAATGCTTGATGATGATGTTGTTTTAGGTATGTCAACTGCCAGGGTTACTGAGCCCTTCGAGGGAGATGGTTTAACTCTGTGGTCATGATAATGGTTTGATAATACTTTGATGACGATAGTTTAATCCCTTTGAGGACGATGATTTAACCTTTGAGGACAATGATTTAACTTCCGAGGGCGATGATTTAACCCTGTAATAACGATTTAACCCTTTGATGACTGGTTTAACCTTTTGAAGACGATGATTTAACCCATTTCGTCCCCAACAGATTAACCCCGGTTCTCCATTGGCTTAACTGATTTGTTGTTGTTGTTTTTTGTTTGTTTATTTGAATTAGGAACTCCAACTACCAGGACTATTAAGCGTCGTTCACTATAAGCTTCGTTTCTACGACAAACGTCTACTGCATTTGAAATAAGGATTTATCATATAAGGATATAAATGGCTGAATATTTTTATCTGGCATGTAGTTAATGTCTGTGTGTCGTAAAGTGCATCATGAGAAATAACGATATGAATACTTTGATGATGAAAGAAACGACGATGGTGAGAATGACGAGGGTAGGGAAAGATAGAGGAGATGGTGAAGAGGATGATGATAAATATTGAGGTAAAAACAAGATAACTAATTAACTCTTCGTGTACAGAATGATAACATTTGCTGTGGTTTACTCCTCCTGAGGGAAGGTGTAACAACCATCAACCAGCCCAGAGGCGAGATATGAAGGACTACCACATACAGTTAGCCTCCTCCACGTCTCCCATGTTATTGTTTAATGTTCTGCTTTTGTCTCAAGCTTCACATCTCAACAATTATCGAGAGTGAAGGTTATATAAAGGAAAGATGCATGTGGTTCACGACATCTCAATGGGATATATTCATTTCAGCTTCAGATATCTTCCGATTTTTGGCAAGGGGAGAGGGGGGCGCTACGGTGATTAAAGAGGCTTGGCTAATCCCTCCTTGTCGTATATCAGCTAAACTGTTTATATGTAAAAATAAATTCGTGATTTTAGTTATTTTCTGATTTTTGTTATTGTCGACTGATCTTGTTTTGAAAACTCTTCGTCCTCCGTCTCAAAGACGCAACAATATATATAGGGGGCTCCTTTCAAGCGTGAATATCCTTTGATGCTTTCACTGTGATAGGATACCGCCCTTGTGATCTCTTGTACAGCGACTGCTGCCAGGGATGCTGCTCCCCAGAGAACGGAATTTTACCCTATCTAACTATATACAACTTAAGCTATTATATTACCTAGTCCAACCATATCTACACTAATCCAAGTATATATATTATTAAATCTAATTTAGCAAAGTCTTACGCAATTTAACTATATGTCTAATACAGTCAAACTATAGTGCATGACTAAACTGATCTAGATAATATAACTACCTTAATCTAACGTCTGTATGTAGAGTCACGGTCAAAATGGTGTCGCCTCTCCTGCTGCTTCGTGAACCCTGAGATTCAGACTCATGAAACCACCACAGTAGACACAAATACATTTCTCCGGCCACGAGTCTGAGTCTCCTGGTTCATGAAGTGGCGAGAGCGATAGAACTTTTGCCTTTCACAGTATATATAAACTAAAGACAGTATAATTAATTTAATATAACCTAATCGTAACAATATTTCACCTCACCCACGTTTCTAAGAGGGAATTTAGAGTTTTACCATCGTTGCCAAAATCCTTCACCACAGTACAATCACCACCACCTCCATTGCTACGACCACCACCACCATCACCGCCATCATCACCACTACCACCATCATCACCACTACCATCACAACAACAACTACCACCACCACCAATGCCATAACACCCACCAGTGCCAGAGTCACCACCACTACTACTACCACCACCACCACCACCACTACCACAACTACCATCATCACCATCACTACCACCACCATCATCTCACTACTACCACCATCATTACCACTACCACCGTCATCACCACTACCACCATCACCACTGCCACAACCACCACTGCCACAACCACCACCAGTACCAGAGCCACCACTACTACCACAACCACCACTACCACAATTACCAGCACTAATTAAGCGAAGTTAAGTCAACAATTTCCTGGTCTTCACACAACTACCACTATTCTCTCCAACTAACCCTCTGGCAGCGTCTTTGTCTCATATCTGCTCTTCTTATTCATTATTTCTCTTTCCTCTTCATCCTCATCTTCACGTCAGTATCAATTTGCTTTTACCTCCATCCTCAGCTGTCTTCCACATCCTTCCCATCACTATCATCACATTCAAATAAGTTTCAAGGCACATCACACTGTCATCACCATTATGACGACGGTAATGACGGTGATGACGCCGGAATTATAAGTTAGAATTCCGGCTAAATTATCAGAAATTACCATATTGCAATTCACTATATATAATACTAATTTGGTTACCTATATCTTTGGATCATCATAATAATATAGCTATAAAATTATTATTCCTACCTAAAATATAATTAATATTCTTCAGTTAATTGTCCCTTTAGACCTTAATGAGGTTGTTTACCATACTTGATCTTGTGTGTATGATACCGTCATTATTATACTGCCATGTAAGTCCTAGACCAGAGCGCTCACATGATGGATACAGAATGATCGTGCCTCACCACTCGCCAATTATATACATCCATTATTGACATGTCTCACACTACCACCACCTACTGAGGCGAGTAGCGTTCAGCAAGGTGACTAGGTCTTTTAGGTTGAAATATTACTGAAAAAAATCACTCGACCATCGTGGGCTTTTAGGCTTTCACCATCATCAGTTTCCCTCCACCACAATCACCACTACACACACACACACACACCATTATTATAATATAGGCGTACAATCGATACAGATTTCACCATTACTTTATCCTCGTTCATTAGCAACATCATAACCAACACCACAAGCTTCACCATTCATCACCATCATAGCCAGCACGCCATTATCTTGCAAGGTCTCTACCGTCCCCATGAAGCATCGTTAGTGTCACTGTCATAAAATCACTGTCACTATCACCATAACCATTTATATAATTGTTCCGAATGTCAATATATATTTTCCACGGTACCAAGACTAACATTAACCACTAATATGGCTCTATAAACATCACCAACCATCATCACCATTACCTTTTCACCATCACCATTCTAATAATATAAATGATAATAAAAGCGGTGGTAATTATAGTCTGGTAACACGCCAGCGCTTGTTTCCAAGAGTAACATCTCATCATTACTTCTGCCAAAAATAGCACTACAACAAAATTCCATTCTAAAGAAATATATTTATCTCAGAGAAATTTTTTTAACAGAATTTATCATTTCTGCTGTATTGAAAGTATCTTAGTGTTGCCGCCTTGTTGCATTACTCAATTTTCACTGGCTAAAGCTGCACTCCTGTGTTACCTCTGGCCTCCGAGAAACGAACAATGGAAGTCTTATCATTTCAAGCATCGTTACTCACACTAAGAAGATAATTACATTTACAATAGAAAAGAAATTAAGATACAGCAGCGACTGAGTATAGGTGAGTGTAAACAAACTCCTGCGCTAGGAACGGCGACTATCTGTTTTGAAGGACAATAAACAGAAGCTATTGAAGTTTTACAGTGAAAGTAATTCAAACGACAGAAGTGAAAAGTGGAAACACTTGAGAAAGTCGAAAATTCTCCAGTTACTGGTTATTTCCGTCAATTGTCAGATTCTCGTACATCTGGCCCTTGTAATAGCGCGCGCGCTCACACACACACACACACACACACACACACACACACACACACACACACACACACATACACACACTTACACACACCTAACTCTTATCCGCACATGTCATGATGCAACTGTTCACACCTACCAATAGGCTGGTGACAATTTTTTAAAGTGTACACACTGCATTATATTATACTCAACTAATTAGTACAAACAATCTTTTCTCATTTAGGGATGACTACAGTACCTTTCAATGACCGTCTCGTACACGTGATAAAATAATGAGTAAAACCACAGCCTCTAATAATATGGTGTATGTTGCATGAATTGTTTATGTACAACTAACGTGCTGTATGGGTACTCCTCAACACGCCGATTAAAGATCTCGGTTCCAAAAGTTGGAATTTTGGAATTAGTAATTTTTTGACAAATTTAATGATTCACTAAACCCAAATTACTTGTCTCGTGTAATTTTTCAATGCTAATGTTTGGTGTTTTATATTTTCTTGATATTCTAAATAAGTTAAACACTTTAATATGAAATGACAAATGAATAAAAGAAAATGTAAAAATCAGTATTACTTTATTCATGTACAGTAGTTATGTCTTTATGAAATATTACTAGAGTACAATTATCATTTATCTATTGTTTATTTACTGTAGTTAACGGAATGAGGTCCCAACTTATTTCACTATTACTACTAAAATTAGTTGTACTACCACCACCTCATACACCACCAAAAATAATTTAACTACCATTACTACCACCATCACCAACACACTAGTAAAACCATCACAATTGCCTCCAACAATAGTAGTAATAAAACTACTACCACCATCACCACCAAACATCGTAGCTAATATAACTATCACAAGCACTGCCATAAATTGTAGTAGTGCCATTATCATCACCAGTAGTATCATCACCTTCGCTACCTAACCTAAACAATAACCATCACCCTAATCAACAACAATAGTGTCACCATCACCGCCACCATCACCACCACCACCACCACCACAACAACCAGCCAAAATATTAGAACTACCCACTCCACCATTTCACCAACGTCATTGCACAACTTTCAACATCAAAGCACAACTTTCACCGGCGATTAGATACGAAGGGATAACTTAAACCAACACTACCAAGGCATAACTTTCACCAACAATATTAGGGTAGAACTTTCACCAACAATATCAGGGCATAACTTTCACCAACAATATCAGGGTAGAACTTTCACCAACAATATCAGGGCATAACTTTCACCAACAATATCAGGGTAGAACTTTCACCAACAATATCAGGGCATAACTTTCACCAACAATATCAGGGTAGAACTTTCACCAACAATATCACAGAACAAATTTACCCAACAATATCATGGCATAACTTTCACCAACAATATCAGGACACAACTTTCTCCCCTAATCCATTACACATTTCGAAAAAAAAATACCACCGTTACCAACACAATCGCCACCAATATTATCAACACCAACATTACATCACTATCACCACCAATACCTCCACTGTCACCACCAATACCACATCCACCGTCACCTCCAACACCACAATCACCATCACCTCACCTACCATAACTTAATCACACTACAATAATCAACATTACCACAACTACCACCACTACCAATTCTTTAACATACTCACTACCAAACAGTCGTCAACCCTCCAACCACCACTAATACCATTTTTATTACAATATTCACCACGCAATAGAATTCACCTCCACCACTACAGCCACCATCACTATCATCATCACTACCAGCATCCTCCCTCCACTATTGCTACAACCCTCCACCACCCTGAAAATCAATACCATCACCACTACCAGTATTATCATCATCACCAATATCATCACCATCCTGTACCAATATCATCTCCATCACCACCATCAAGATCATTACTGTCATCACTACCGCTACCATCATTATCACCACTACCACCACATCCACTACCATCACTACCATCAAGATAACTGCTACCACAAAGCTATCAGTACCATCTCTACCCCATTGCCACTAATACTACTACCACCATCACCACCCACTATACCCAGCATCACCCTTACCATCACCACTACCACCACGCCGACCACTACCACCACCCACTACCACAATCACCACCACTTAATACAAACAAGTCCACCTACTACCACCAGCAATATCCACTACCACCACCACTACCACCACCATCAGTATCAGTGCTACGAAAACCACCACCAACACCGTTGTTCCTACACACACCATCATCAACACCACGTCATCAACACCACGTCATCAACACCACATCATCACCAGCACCAACACCATAAAACTTGGCCACTCACCTCACCGCTTACCATCGTCAGCAACGTCACCATTACCACAATTACCACAACCAGTATCATCACCACCACAAAGTCACCAGCATTAGACCAGTGGTAACAATAAAGTCACCACCAAAACGTCACCATCACTAGTGTCATTATCACCACCATAGTATTATCACCATTTTAGCCTCACCAGCACCACTCACTATCTATATCCTCAACACCATGACCTCTTTAACCTCGAAATCACCAACAAGAGACGTCACCATCTGTATCAACCATCACCATTTTCATCACCATCGACATTCATGACCGTCTTATCACCCACCAGTACCTCACACCACCACTATCACCAACACTCAACTCCCCACACTAACACCACCACTACTAGCACCACCAACTCCCCACACTAACACCACCACTAGCACCAACACCACCACTAGCACTACCAATACCTTACACCAACACCTCACACCAACACCTCACACCAACACCTCACACGAACACCACCACCAGCACAACCAGTACCTCACACCAACACGTCACACCAAAACCTCACACCAACACCACTAGCATCACCAGTACCTCACATCAACACCACTACTAGCACCAACACCGTCGACAGCAGTTACCAGTAGTTCCATCTCCGTGTGGGTGAACTTTGGCATTTCCCCGGCCCACCCTCCACGTGCATCGATTCTCCCGCTTACTAGGTCCTGCCCACTCTCCCTCCCAACGACCCTCCCTCCCTCCCTCTTTTCCTCCAGCCCCTCCCTCTCACACTAGTGGGCCAAGCTTTAACCCCCCCCCCCTGTAGCAGACCCACTTCCAGACTTGAGATAGGTTCCTTTTAGACTCGTGTCTGTGCTGCTCTGTGCTCTTGTCACCCCCTCTCCCCCTGCCCAGAGGGGCCCCAACTCCAGGGGGTCTCCTCCTGCTCCTCCCCCATCTTTCGTCTCTGCGTCGCGAGGAGGGCGGAGCGAGGGGGTACTGTGGGGCTTTCCTGCTGCTGGCATTGTCGCTCTTCCACTGCTGGGGGTAGATGCTAGTGACAGACATTGCATTTAGGAAACGTGAGTAGATTTTTAGTAACTGATGTTGGCATAAGTCAAGGCTATGGTAGATGAAAAGGAAATATGCATTGTATTTTGGGAACGTGATCAGATCTTTTGTAGATGTTGTAGATGTGAGGATGTCAAAGCTAAGGGAATGGGCATTGTATTTAGGGAACAAACATACAGTTGAAATTTAGGATCAGAAGGGCAAACAAAATGAGTGAGGAGAAAGGGGGGAATACATTTACCTGAAGCGGAGGAGTTTCTTGGGATTATGAGAGAGTGAATTCGATTTAGACATGTGGATCCATAGTGAGAGATCAGTATTTTGAAGACAGGTTGGGTAGAATAACTGGTGATACTTGGCTTTGAGAGGCGAGAGTGGGGTGGGACGGTGGACGGCTGGACATGCAGAAAGACTCAGGTCTTGTATAGAGGCGCCATACGTATTCACAACAACTAAGATAGGTAGAGAGAGTAATTATAGATTATTTTCTAATATTTTTTTTATTTTCTCTATTATTCCCAGATGTACAATTCAGGGGATATTTAATGATGCTATCCGTTCGTCGGTGGCAGGCATGGCGTTCTCTCGATAACTATCCATTGATTTGAATAACTCATTTCGAATTTTAGCTTAAAACTGCACACGTCCGGTTCCTATTTGGAATTGTTGGAGGCGTCGGCAGCTCAAGTAATTTCATTCAAAGTTAAAGCCACTTACGGTCTGAGTGGATGCACTATTTCTAATGGCTCACGTTGTATTTTTAGAACGAGGTCTTCTAGTGGTCATGAAGGAGGTGTTAGTGAGGAGGTACACCGGGTCTGATAATGGCGATGACCTGTAGTACATATTAAAGTTGGGTCCTCCTCTTCCCCCTGCTCTTCTTCCTCTCCCGCTGCTTCTTTTCTATTCCTCCTTCTTCTCCTCCTCCTCCTCCACCTCCTGTTCTTCTGCTCTTCCCCCCCCCCCTTCTTTCTTTTCCTCCTCTTCATCCTCTCGTTCTTCCCCCTCCTCCTCCTCCCTTTTTCCCCTCTTGCCCTCTTGGTCTCCTCTCTGTACCAGAAATTCTCCTGACTGTCGGATTTTGCTTATATTTCCTCGTCGTCCTTCTCTTGATCTCTTCCATTCACTAACATTTCTCCTCACTAGATCCGGGACTTTGCTCGGACCCTTTTCTCCTTTTCCTTCTCGCCCCCTCTTCATCCTCCTCTGGCTCTCTGTTGCACCGCTTGTTCCGCCACACCTCCATATACTTGTCACTTCCACCTCCTAATTCCCCCTTCACTGGCTGTCATTAATCTCAATGCACGTCTTGTATCAGTGAGTTTTCCCCCGTTGTGGCTGTTTCTCCGGCCTGTATTCAACTTCTCATTCCTTGGTATTGTGGTCTTCTCGTATTCGGCTTGATGATCCTATATTTTGGAGTGTGTTCGCTTGTCTTCCTCTGTGTGGGAGAGTGGGTGTGGGTGTGTGTGTGGGGAGTGTAGTGTGTGTGTGTTGGGGGTGTACGTGTGTGTGTGTGTGTGTGTGTGACTTGTTTGTATATCAACCGTCTGTCTGTTTATAGGAGAGTTCGAGTGAGGGTGACATATATCACACCATTACACTTTTCCTACTTGGAAATTTAACTTCATCTTGTTCTTATACAGTCTGTCTGTCTGTCTGTCTGTCTGTCTGTCTCTGTTTTTTCCGTCTTTAAGCCATTTATTCCCAAACAACACGTACGAGTTCTGTTGATTACATTCTAACAAACCAACGTACCTATTCCTATAACACCGTTGTTGAACCCAGATGAGTTTAGTCCTGAAGCTGATACATGTCAGTTAAGGTCATCTCTTACTAGATGGTTGTGTTTAGGAGGAAGAGGTTGTGTAAGGTGGTGATATGTTGACGTCTCTGAGTGTTCCGGTGTGTTAACCTGTGCAGTGTACCGTTTTCTAATTAGTTCTTGTACACCTTTACTCAGTCTTTATAGCAGAGCTTTTTTGATGCTTGTTGTAAACTTTTATTCAGCCTTGTCTAAAGCTTATTGTGCACTATTATTAATCCGCTTTATTGCAGAGCCTTAATGATGCTTATTGCACAGGTGTTCTCGTCCCTGTCACTGACTTTTTCAATCCATATTTTACGAACTTCCTCATGTTTATTTCGCAGATTTTCTTATCAGAATTACGAAAACTACTTCTAGATTTGTTTTACACACACACACACACACACACACCACTTCAACTGGGAAGGCCACGGACAAAATGGCTGTGATAAGCTGAACACAGTCACGTTCCTCACGGTCGAGTAGGAGGGGAAGGTGAACCAAGGTTACGTTCACAGCGGCAGAGGTCACGATCATAGCAGCAGGGGTGACGTTCATAGCCACAGGGGTGACGTTCATAGCAGCAGGATTGACGTTCATAGCCACAGGGGTGACGTTCATAGCAGCAGGAGTGACGTTCGTAGCCACAGGGGTGACGTTCATAGCAGCAGGAGTGACGCTCATAGCCACAGGGGTGACGTTCATAGCAGCAGCGAGGAGAGGAAATTTAACCAAGGTCACGTTCACAGCAGTAGAGGTCACGTCGTGACGTTCACAGCAACGGGGGTGACGTTCATAACATCAGAAGAGGAGGAGGAGGAGGAGGGGAAGAAGCTTGAAAAGAGGAAGAGGATGAGTAGGGAGAGGAGGAAGAAGAGAGTAGAAGACAGTTAATGATGACCTTTTTGGGCCGTGTATTACTCTCGTGTGAAAAAGAACAAATGGACAGAGGATGATTTATTTTTCACCCAGGACGAGGCTGGAATTAATTGCCTTTCTGTCCAGAGCCACACTGTAGTGTAGTTCCTGGAGTTAAAAAAACAATCTCTGGTAAGATGCATTAATAGAAGATCATTTTCAAGGGAAATTTTCATAGGTAATTGTTATGGTCTGCTCTGCTCTGTCTGTCTATCTGTCTCTCTCCGTCTCTTTCTGTCTGTCTGTCTGCCCCTTGAGCATAAATTGTCAAAAACTTTCATTAGCTGTATGCTGTGTTTCATCTCAATAAAACCAGTGTACATTTACGTGAATTTTTATTTAGCTGAAATTTACCTAAAATAAATACATGGCGTTACTATGTTATTACTGTTCTACGACAACTAAGGTAATTATACAAGTTGATCAACAAGTAGAAATACACATTGACCACCAGGTGTTACAAAGACTTTAACTAACGCACTTTTACCTAGCAATAATAAAATTTTTAAGGCAGGTCTCAATAAACTTAAAAGTCCCGTTACAGACTGTCAGGAGTACCTCGACAACCTCCATCCCTGAGAGAGACGACTACAATAAATTAACCTGGCTGGCAAAACTTCGCATAGGATCTAGTGAAAGCTTTTGATTAACACGGAATGCCGATTTAGCCCCCACCAGCCCCCAGTACCCCAATAACTAATCTGCCATATTAGGAGATGTAGTTTAGACGGTATCCGATTTAACCTTTAAATTTCTGTCATCATGTAGAGGGGGGGGGGGGTAGTGTCGATAAACAGACAGTCTTTGTCCTTTATCATGTGAGCTTTTGTACAGTCCCTCAAATAAGTTGCGTTAGATTTTCTGTCGCTGCAATTTCAAACACTAGACGAAATGCTTTGATATGATCCCTGGTACATCACCATAAGTTGGTATGCCTGCTCACCATATCAGCAATAGCTAAAGATGGGATACTAGATAATTCATACTTCAATATAACAGGAAATCCATAAAGCTGTATTAATGTTTGTATCGTGCTGGGTAGAAGCAAGGCACGTGTAAACAAGCCTCTGACTGTTGATTACAATAACACTGAAATATATATAAAATGGAAATGTTTCAGAACATCATAACTGAGACTGAGACAGACCTCAAAATGAATATTTCACAATTACGTCGTTGTACTAACGGAGTTTCATTCATGCCGAGTTTCACAATATGCCAATTTATGTTGTTCATGATATATCTGGTTTATGAAGAGTGACTAAGCAAATAATACTTGATATTAGAGTGAACAGCTACAGCAATTTACAATATATAGGTCTAAATGGGATCTGCCATATTACTGATATGTAAATTGCATTGTTTTAACACCGAAATAAGGTTTCGAATCAAGGGACTTGAAGAAACAGAACCCCCGTCCACCTACAATAAGACATTTGTGGTTGTAAGTTTCAGTGTGGCACCAGTTGGTTCGTTCACCCCAGTTCGCCGTGCTATCTCAAGCATTACTTATACCCTCGTTGTGAAGGCAATGATAACACCTCTCACATCTTAACTTCTTGTGATGTCACCTTGATAATTCCTCGCTCCATTCGATCTAAGATCCCGTTGATGACTGGCATGGCGTTGGTGTCCATTTACGACATCCTCTCCTCCGAGTCGTGTAATATATGATGAGAAGCCTCGGAGGACCCACATCGTTCGAAAACATATATATTCATTCATGCTCAAAGGTCGCGGATGTAGAACTACCAACCGTTCAGAAACAGGTTGAGTAATATTGCTCGGGAAGCCTCGAATCACATCGACCCCATGGGAACGATACATTTTGGGGGGCTGTACAGTACATCCCCGTTGGTGTCCTTCTGTAACACCCACTGGCCCGTCCTGTCTCTGCGTGTTATGTAATTGTCACTTGTGTCTTGTGTTTATGTTCAGATTTTGCATACTGTATTTATCAATGAACCTTTTATTATTATTATTATTATTATTATTATTATTATTATTATTATTATTATTATTATTATTAATATTATTATTGTTATTGTTATTATTATGATTATGATTATTATTATTATTATTATTATTATTATTATTATTATTATTATTATTTTAAATAAGTTGTACCCCCAAAATATTGCCTTGTCCTCTCCTGATACACACGAGTAACACACCCACAAAAGACAGAGGTGAATTAACCATACAAGAAAAAACACCTTGGGTTCCTCGTTCTATTATTACGAGTAAAAAAAAATCACTTGAAAATGAGATAATAATATGATTTTCATTTGCCGCAAAATTCGTTATTAATTTTCTTTTCTTAAGAACTACACCAAGATATATTTTAAATCTAACGGTAAGTATCGCGTCTCCTCGAAATATATATGTGTGTGTGTGTATGAGTGTGTGTGTGTGTATGAGTGTGTGTGTGTGTGTGTGTTGATAAGTTTAAAGAACCATTTCGACTACCAGTTTCGAAACGATTTACTCAACTTGGTATAAATTATGTACAGTTGCAGATAAAATTCCCTGGACACTTGGCAGTAGCTGGCATAGGATCATTAGGTGAGGGAGACTGGAATTCTAACTTATTTTTTCATAATTTTTTTTGGTGTTAAAGAGTGTTTGTTTTTTTCATTTGGTGGTAACGACATAATATGTGATGAAGAGCAGCGGTAATAGATATAAACCAGTCATATATAATAAACCACAAGTAGATGCCAGATGTTGCCAAGTGTTCAGGGAATTTTGTCCACAACTGTACATGTACCTGTATGTGTCTGTCCGTACCTCCTGGAATCTAAATTGTCTTTTGAATACTCTCGTTTCACACTCCTCTGGTAGGAAGACATTAAGACTATGTTACGCCTTTCTTCCCAGTAAAGACTTCTATTACTGAAGGCATACACCGTCAAATTTCCATTTAAAGTATATAAAGTATGTTAAACTTGCCTATAAATCGTGGAAATTATCTACGATTAGAATCGTTACTTAATTATCATGAGTACCTATGATCCTCAGTAGAAGAAATATCCTGCATTGATTATACAGGTTTAAGGTGATTATACAAGTTTAAGATGATTATACACGTTTTAGGTGGGTGTACTTGTTTCATGTAATTATATATATTTAAGGTAATTAGACAAGTTCAAGATAATTTTACAGTTTTAAGATAAATATATACAGGTTAGGTCCTAATACAGTTACAGAGTAATCATATATATTTTGGGTAATTATACAGGTTTAACTAAATTGTTTTATGGAAATGCCACAAAGTTGCACACAGAGGTGTTAACTGGTGACATGTCTTGTCCAGGGGAATCAAAACAAATTAAACTTGACTGAGGAGAGTTACCTTTCAACCTAAGCGCTTTCCATGATGATTGAAGTGGTTTATGTGAAAGAGTTCCAGGAATCAGCATCAGCTAACCGCTGCATTACTGACATTGCAGAGATCATGGTATTTCATTGCGTTCACCTTTAATGTTTAGACATGTACCATTTGTAAATCCATTACATCTTTTAACAAATTAACTTAATCTGAGTTTGAAGGGGAAGATTTAAGTCCTATTAGTTACCCTCGAGTAAACCCGAAGCAGTAGACAATGATGCATTATATTATCCATAAAAGCTTCGGATTCACTAGTCTGAATCACAGGGTTCGTGGTTCATGAAGAGAGGGGACAGGACTTTTGTGGGTGACATTACATTGTATCCTTAACCACTAATGTGTTTTGTCAGTCAAGATGGTAAAATCGCCACTGTTTTGATTGTTTCGAAGGCTTACAGTTTGGACGAATTACATAGATATCGATGTTATGGGGTTTTCTTGACATTCATTACTAGGATGTCTCATTTAGGGTGACATCAGTATCATTGCGGCGCATTGGTTCCTACGTCAGTGTGTCATCTGTGACATCATCGTTTACTGGTTCTCACATTAGGGTGCCATCAGTGTCATTGCGGTTCACTGGTTCTCTCACCAGGGTGCCAGGCAACGCGATTCACTGAATCCCTCAGCAGCGCTGTTCTCTTGAGTGAATAGTTCCCCAACACGACTTTGATTCTCAGAAACTTCCTACGGATGTCCTTTCTTATTTATTATGTCAGAATAATGGAAATCTGTCTTGATACACGGCAAATACCATGTATAAAGTTTGTTTACTATTGCGTGCACACGGGAAATGCAGTCACCGACATTTTCGCTTCATGCTCACACGCACACAAGCACGAGAGCACGCACACATCCATTATTTTTTTGCAAACAAACACACTTACAATTCTATGTATTCAGTAATTCAACTTGACTTTTGCCACCGCACTTACAATATGTGGAAGGGATTTCTCTATAACTCAGAGAGGTTTTTGTGTATGTGTATGGAGCGCCTTTGTTGTATTCTAGTGTACTGAATGTGTTTCAAACTGTTTTTCTGTATTTCTTTGTATTTTACTGTATATTGTTTTTGTTTGTGTTTTAGGATTGGTAATTTTAATGAGCCTTTTTATGATCATTAAAGGAAAAATGTAGATAATCTCTAAAGTGGATTCGTCTTAGTCACTTTAAGAGAATCAGAAATTGCTGGTATGTAAATTAATGAACTTTTCTTCCTCTTAGTCAAATATAAAAAAGAAACTTTCTGAACTTGATGAAATGCTCTAGGAATACACAAGGATTAATATGAAGGGGCGAGAACTGAGATGTGGAGGGAAGGAGACGGAGGGAGGGAGGGAGGGAGGGAAGTGTGGGCCGCTCCTGGCCGCCTTCGCAGGAAATGAGTGGGGGGAGAGATATGACTCCAAGACAAGCTCGATACAGACCTGCTGCCTTCTATTTACGATACAACTGTACTCCTGGCCTATCTGAACCTACTGTCAGACTATCATCTCTCTCTCTCTCTCTCTCTCTCTCTCTCTCTCTCTCTCTCTCCACTCTGGGCAACACACCAAAGAGAAAGGTAACAAGTGTCTTCAATGAGAGAGTTTATTCTAACTCTCCCCTAATGTCAGTCTCTCCTCGTCCCCCCCCTCCCTCCCTTCGTCGTGCACCCTCCTCACAGTAAGACAGGTATATGGTAACGTTCACCAGGTATTACATTATACGGAGTGAGCGTTGACCTTCACTAGTACAGGGATACATTGGGAGGTACTCCATGATAGAACTTGGTGCGGTAGTCATGTTTTGAACGCTGGAGAAAATTGGCGTTGAATGTTTTGTGTGGGTGTGTCCGTGTGTGTTCGGATATTTTATAAACTATACAACCTCTTATGGTCGCTGCATTGAATGACAGGACCCTTCTGGATACTGGCACAAATGAGCGTCCTGAAAGAAGAACCGCCCTTGTGGCAAAAGAGCTGGCTAGGTATAACATCGACATAGCAGCCATTAGTGAGCTCCGGCTCTCCGACGAGGGCCGACTCACAGAACTGGGGTCTGGCTATACCTTCTTCTGGAAGGGTTTGTAAGCCTGCTGCGGAGAGAAACCCCATTTATGGAGTTAACTTTGCCATCCGCCAACGCAGCCTACACAGGCTAATTGAAATGCCAGTTGGGATCAACGAGCGCCTTATGACGCTCAGAGTCCGTGTGAATTACTCATGTCATACCTTTTTCATCAATGCATACGCCTCAACACTGGATGCAGAGGATGACATCAAGGAGGCTTTTACGCCGACCTCGACAGAGTGCTAACCTCTATCCCCAGAGAAGATAAGGTTGTGCTCCTTGGTGACTTCAATGCCGGAGTTGGCAGACATGCTGACATTTCGCAGGGAACTATAGGGAGAAATGGACTAAGCAAGTGTAATCCCAACGACCTACTCCTTCTCAGCAAGTGTGCTGCACGCAACCTCCTTATCACCAATTCCTTGTTTGGGCAGGCCGACAAGTTCAAGGGTTTGTGGTAAAACCCACGATCCAAACACTAGCATCTCACTGGCTATATTATTGTCAGTGAAAGAGATCGCCGAGATGTCCTGATCACCCGTGTCATGCGTGGCTCAGACCACTGTGACAATGATCATCGACTCGTCAGAGCCAAGCTTTCACTTCATGTCGCCCTAAAACGGCGAAGGCAGCAAGCCTCCAGAAGAGGTCTTAACACTAAGCGTTTGGAGGATCCAGCGGTAGCACATGCTTTCAGAGAGCAGCTCGAACATGGGCTGATAAACAGCCGACAACAAACCCAAATCCCAGTGCTGAATGGGATATTCTCTACACTGTCATGACAAAAACCTGCAGGGAGACCCTCGGCCAGAACGAAAAAATACACCAGGAATGGTTTGATGAAAATGACCCGACAATCAATGTACTCGTCGATGATGAGCCTGCTGCTTTAACTGACTAGCAGACAACCTTCAGTCTCGGACCAAAGCTGATACCTTCCACAAAAGAAAGCGGCGGCCCATCGGGAACTTTGCAATCTAACGAACGACTGGTTTAAAAATAAAGCATATAAATCACAAAAATTTGCAGATCAACACAAGATGCACGAATTTTTCAGTTCCACTAAAACATTCTGTGGGCCAATCACTCATGGCGCAGCCCCCCTCCACTCATCCGACGGCAATTTCATAATTAAAGACGATGAAGGCCTCCTTCAGCACTGGAAAGAGCACTACTATTCACTGCTCAACCGAAACACCGATGTGGATGTCCTGACTACCCAGCAGGTACATCAGCATCCATAGCTGACCCACCTCAGCTATCCTCCATCCCTGGATGAAGTAGCTACTGCCATCAAACAGATGGAAATAACAAAGCCTCAAGGCCTGATGGAATCTTAGCGGAGGTGTAACAAGCAGGAGGACCTCTGCTTACCAGCCGTCTCCACTCTCTCCTGGTGAATATGGGAAAAGGAGGAAATCCCCCAAGCTCTTAAAGACGTCTCCGTCGTCAATATTTATAAGAGCAAGGGAGACCAGTCAGACTGTGGCAACTACCGCGGAATCTCGCTGCTGTCCGTAGCTGGCAAGATTATCGCTGAGGCGGAAAATTTCCTCCCAGATTCTCAATGTGGCTTTACACCATCACGTGGCACCACTGGCATGATCCTTGCTGCCCGCCAGATGCAGGAAAAGTGCAGAGAACAGCGTCGTGACAGGGAAGCCCTCTGGTGAACCCTCAGCCAATTTGGCTGCCGCACAAAATTCATCGCCATTGTGAGGCAACTCCTCGATAGCATGAACGGCAGTGTCCTGCACAATGGCACCCAGTCTGAGTTCTTCCCCATGCAAACGCGGGGTTAAACAAGGGTGTGTACTGGCACCAACTCTCTTTTCCATTTTCTTGGCTGCCTTCCTTACTCGTGCCAGCAACAATTTAACCGGCGGGGTGGACATTGCTTACCGGATGAAGGGTCTTTTCAACATAAGATGACTCCAGGAAGAACAAAGGTCACGGCACCTTCCATTACTGGGCTTCAGTATGCAGACGACCTCACCCTTGTCGCTCACACTGAACGCGACCTTCAGGAGATCCTGATCAACTACGCAGATGCTAATGCACACTTTTGCCTTGAGGTAAATGTACGTAAGACTCGGATTCTCTTTCAGCCTGCCCCTGGTTCAGCCACACCTCCATCCATCCAGCTTTAAGGTACTATCCTCTCTAATGTTACCCACTTTCGGCATCTCGGCTCACACCTGTCCACCACTGCGGACATCGATGAAGAAATTCAACATCGGATCAGATGTGCATCTCAAGCCTTTGACAGACTCCGAAACCGTGTCTTCAGCTGTAGGGAGCTGAAATTATCTAAAAGTTACACGTATATCGAGCAGTGGTCCTCCCCACCCTGCTATATGTCAGCGAGACATGGGTCACATACAGGAGGCACATGAAGGCACTTGAAAACTTTCACCAACGTAGTCTACATTCCATCCTCCGAGTTCGCTGGGAAGATAAGAGAGCAAATGCCAGTGTTCTTGCTGACACCAACTGTAGAAGCATCGAGGCTACCATTCTCCATGAACAACCTCGCTGGACTTGCCATGTTACTCGCATGGACGACAGTAGACTGCCAAGGCAGCTACTTTACAGTCACCTAACGAATAGTAAACGTAACGCTGGCGAGCAACTGAAAAGGTATAAGGATAGTCTTAAGACAATCCTGAAAAAGTGCCACTTCATCCCCCTCACCGGGGAGATGATTACTCTACACCGTAACGCTTGGGGGATCACCACACAAGAAAATGTCAATACTTTCGAGTTAGCTCGACTGCAAGCCGAGGGAGACAAGTGCCAACGCCGGATAGACGCTGCCGTCACCCCTCCCGCACTAGATGTGGCTCTTTACATGTGCAAGATCTTTGATCGACCCTGCCAGTTCCGCATCGGCCTCTTTACTCACCTCAGAACTCACCAACCTAGGTGACATCCTTAACAACTCATATCATTGTATCATAGCTGGATGATCGTCAAACTCGATTCCGAGTGACAGCAAAGTAGTAGTAGTGGATGTTTTTTATATAACCTACATATAATCCATTTTAAATTTGCATTTCGCCTTTCTTTTGGTACTCTTCATTATTCTATTTTTTTGTTAACTTGTGAGGCGAGGCGCCTCACAAGTTTACTCCTTCTCTTTCTCTTCTTTTGTCTGTCCTTGTGTTTTTTCACGTGTCTCTTTCACATTCTAATATTTTGTCTCTCCAAGTGGCTTTCTTTCTCTTAATCTCTTTCCATATTTACTATTATCTCTTCAGAGTCTGTCCCTGTGTGCCTTCATCACTCCTTCGTCATTCCTCACAGCCTCCCATACCCCATTGAGAGAGGTGATTGGTCAGAGGAGCGCGTCCTTATTGACATCAATTCTAATGGGTCCCAGTCCTTGTAAACTCACATTCTAATGGGCCCCATTCCTTGTAGAACCAAATTCTTATGGAGTCCAGCGTGTAGACTCAAAATTTAATGGGCCCCATTCCTTGTAGACCTAAATTCTAATGGACCGTAGTCCTAATCTCTGGGACTTATTACAACTGAGTCTCACCTGTAACCCTCTACTACAAGACGCCTGGCAGCACCTTCCTCAGCGGCTGCGTGGTCAAAGTTCCTAACGGCTGATGACACTCTCGAACACGAGCTACAACTAATGCGAAAGATGTTCCGTGTGTGAATGAAAATTATAAAGTGGGCTCTATACATATTTATTTGAGTATCGATGGGCTATCTGGTTAAATGAATTTTTAAGTAAAGTACATAAGGTTATTTTACAGTATTAGTATATTAGGTAATAGTACTTCAGTGGTAGATATATGGTGACTTGAACGACTGGATAGTTACGGTCAAGGCCTGATGAAAAAAATTACGGAATGTTGTCCGAAGTTTTTCAGTCAAACGTCCTGAGAAAATGTTCGAAATAAACGTGTAATTTTAGATATTTTTTCTCTTTCTCCTATTTCTTTTTCTTCCACTTTCTTCCTTCCTCCTCCTTTAGCCCCCATCGTAGTGTCACAGCTACCACGGTACCGAACCTTCTTATCCCGTGTTGTATGTAGGAGTAAAACAGTGTTAGTGAAAAAGCATCTCCTGTAAACTGTGGGAGGAAGGAGCGAGGTTCAGGTGACGGCAGGTGATGTATGCCCCCCGTCAGCTTACCTGCACACTACTACTCTTGGCTAATTAGTGCCCCGTCACTGATGAATCGCTTACCAGGTCATCCTGAATAACACCCAAGCTCCTGGAAACCACTAGTTCCTCATCTAACGTGTGTGTGTGTGTGTGTGTGTGTGCGTGCGTGTGTGTGTGTGTGTGTGTGTGTGTGTGTGTGCGTGCGTGCACATGCGTGTGCGCGCCAGTGAGCGCGCGCGAGAGAGAGAGAGAGAGAACGTGTGGGGGATGGTGTTTTTTCTTCGTGTTTAGTTGTGTACCTATTTCTCTGCCTGTCTTCCTGTCAGTGTGTCTGTCTGTCACTAGTGAGCTAATTACTCCACTCTTGTCGTTCTCTTGGCAGGTAAACACTCGTACCCATCTCGTGTCCGCCAATCACTTCACATCCTTGATTGCATTTTTCACATTCATTACTATTACTCAGTCGTATAAGGTAATGTACTCTTTATGATTATTTACTCGATAAAACATCCGATCATATCACATCTTGTCGACCTGTTTTACTTTTTTAATTACATTAGTTACGTGTGACAGTATCTTGATATCTTACTTATTTTGGTTATTGAACACTTGGAAGGGGGGTTGGGGGGAAGCTGTACCTTGATGAAATCTGGTATATCAACATTGCTTGTGATATTATGTCGTACGCCAGTGTGACCTTCAAGATGACAGAGGTCAAGGACACAGTGTCTCACCGCCTTACGTAACACACTCATGTTTCTTTTGAGATGAAGCAATTTCAAGTGTGATAAGAATAGCACCTTCATATTCTGAGTCGGGGAAGAATTTTGTCACAGATCTTTGGGCCCTTCACTAATATTTAACCGCTGTGTTGCCGTTTTATCAGTAAATGTATTCCAAATTAAGTCTCCGCCTCGGGTCCCATACTTGCCAGTTGCAGGGACAGTGTAGGATGGCAGATGACTTAACCCATCAGTATCGTGCACATATTCCCTTCATGATGTGTATGGTGATCAAGGAGGTCGTTTAAGGGTGAGTGCCCTCTCCCTGTTTTAGTCACACACACACACCCCCCACACCCACACACACACACACACACACACACACACACACACACACACACACACACCCACACACACACACACACACACACACACACACACACACACCCCACACACACACACACACACACACACACACAGTCACTTCCCACAGTCTTACTCCATCTCTCTGTGTATACTCTCCCTCCATAATCCTTTCACCACCACCACACTCCTTTGCCCTCCCTCCTCTCTCCCACCATACACCCTCGCCCCTTTTCGCCCTCTTCACTCCGTCTCCACATTCCCTCTCCCCCTCCACATTCCCTCTCCCCCTCCACATTCCCTCTCCCCCTCCACATTCCCTCTCCCCCTCCACATTCCCTCTCCCCCTCCACATTTTCTCTCCCCACCACACTCCCTCTACCCACCCCACCCCTCTACCACAATCCTTTTCACTCACTACATTCCCTTTCACTCACCACAATCCCTCTCAGTCACCACACTCCTCTACACTCCTCTACCACAATCCATCTCATTCACCACACTCGTCAACCAAAATCCCTCTCATTCACCACACACCTCTACCACAATCTCTCTCACTCACCACACTCCTCTACCACAATCCTTTTCACTCACTACATTCCCTTTCACTCACCACAATCCCCCTCAGTCACCACACTCCTCTACACTCCTCTACCACAATCCATCTCATTCACCACACTCCTCAACCAAAATCCCTCTCATTCACCACACACCTCTACCACAATCTCTCTCACTCACCACACTCCTCTACCACAATTCCTCTCAGTCACCGCACTCCGCCTCATCCCTTCTTCACCCACCTCTCATCTGTATCCCTCTCCCGTCACCTCCCTATACACTCAAAATTTGGTAGGGAGACAAATGGTTAGGGCACAGTGACGCCTCTCCACTCTTGTCAAGAATCATTCGTCTTCATTCCCTGATCCCTGCCGTCTTGCACATGATGTAGGTGGGTGATTCCTCAAAAGTTCCATCTCCTCTTGGGATATCATTCATCAACACCATATGCTGCCTCTTGGGTGAGTGGGTGTTGGGAGAGGGGTAGTGTGGGTGTGTAGGGGGAGTGGGGGGAGCTCGTATGTATGTAGGGCGTGGCAGTAAGTATGATTGTATATGTATGCGGGGTGGGGTATGTATGTATGTATGTCAGTTCTTCCTCTTGCACGGATCTGAAGGCAGCCTAATTTTCGATAGGGCTAAATATGAAAAGTTTTAGTAGATAAAACAAAGATGTTCTTGATAACATGTAGTTCTGGGAGATAGTTAGTAGACCTATGCATGAAGTCAAGAGCGTAGATAAAAGAACATTTATTTTTTTGTTCTTTTGTATTTGTTTTTGTTATGGGTTATTTTGACTTTGTTTATATTCATACGTCAGAGTTCTTAAATAAAACAGATTAAGAAGTTCCCTAGTAATTGTTATAATAATATCTGGTCCGTCTGAATCACTCGGTGTGTTGATACATTGCTCTTGGATCATTGACAAGTTGTTTGTTGTCATGTGTCGTTCCGGAGTCATCTGCACCTTAGCTTCAGTGTTGGTGGGTAAGAGGCATCTGTGGAGACCCCTTAAACCAGTTAATTATGTACCTGCATTAGTGAGACGTATGTACAGTGCAGCTTCTCGTATCCTCTTAACATCACCTTAAAAAATCTCTGTTTGAATCTATTTTGTTTTAAGTATATCAACATCATATTTTAGCATCATCCAAAATATCGATATATTAACACCAGTTTTATCAGGGTTTATCAGTTCTAAAGTAATCACTGTAGTCAATAATTTTATACTTTACATTTCTATTCCATTCGTTATGTTATTTCACAGAGGCTTTGTTTACACTATCGAGGGATAGATGGTGTTGGTCCCGGCTTCTTAGTGACTGGTTCTCGTTCTCTGTGTGTTAGGTCACTTAGGTCATCCGCTCACGTACTTAAAGCGTTTATGACCAACTCTGTGTTGTTTGTTACATGGTTAAAAGTATGTTTATTGTGTTGCTTACTGTTTGTTTTTGTCTTTTGTACTTCAGCTTTGAAGGTGTTTGCTACTTGTGTTTTCTTTAGACACGAATCTTTTCAGGTCGACACTAGTGGCAAGGAAAGATTATGGTAACGTGGAAGGTACTTGGTGACGAAAGACTCAAGGAGGACGTCACTGAGGAAAAGGATGACTATGACTCGTGTCGAATACAGTCACTTTTATATGTTTTCGTTAGTTTCTCGAGGCCTTATCCCTGAAACCTTTGTATTTGGTAGGTATCGGTGTAGAGGTCCAGCTTTCGTAAGGTTATTGGTTATTCAGTCGGTCTGGGATGTAGTCTTCAAACTTTCAGATATGATTCTTCTCCTCAGGTGAAGAATAATGGAGGAATTATTTTTTTTTCTTCAGCTAAGTAACACCCAAAAGGCTCGCATCCCATCTTAAAGTCTTACTCCAGTCGACCCACCTGCCTTTGGTTTGGGGAGTGAAGACAGTTGAGTGCAATGCTAGGTACAGTACAATGTCTTCTTGTGTACCACGTCTTGAATCTCACTGCCCTGTATCCACACTGTCAGGTTAAGAGGTATTTCAGATATTCAATCAATTATCTTTATTTAGCTACTTGAAATTCTAGGTCTATCTTATTGCATATATTTTTTTTTTCGTTCCCATAAGCAATAGACGTTCATATGGTTATACCTCCATGCGTCCCACATCCAGCTATTGCAATTAAGTGTTAGTCCCTTAAATTAAAGATGATCGTACTGAAATTTGAAAGGGAAATATTTTGTCAATAAACTCTGACCCATGGGGATATTTTGATTAATTTATTTTGTTTTATTTTATTATTTGATGACTGCAGCAGTGCCAACTTTGAATACGGCAATGATTTGTTGAAATATAAATCGATGCAATATTCATTTGATATTATCTTACAAAAAATCTTTTTTAATAAGACGTAAATAAAATTTTCTTTTTTATAAATTTAAATTTACTTGGACTCTTTTTTTCTGTAATATTTTATGATTTGTAAATCGTGCATTATGTTTTTTCCTTCTTTTCAGAGGAAAATATTATTATAATTATTATTATTATTATTATTATTATTATTATTATTATTATTATTATTAGTAGTAGTAGTAGTAGTAGTAGTAGTAGTAATAGTTGTAGTTGTATTCGCGAGGGGAACAAAACAAGGATAAAGATGACAACATGCTCTGGCTTATTCGTAATCTTCAGATATTCGTAAGCCTTTTTTTTTGCCTTAACTTAGGATAAGACGGTGCTTCGAGTCCATATATATACAGTGACGTATGTGAGTCATTTAAGAGTTCCTTCCTATGATAGTTTGGAAATTTAAGGGCCAGGTGTTGTCTCCAGGAGGTAGACTCTCTTGCCTGTGTTGGCTCCTTCCAATGAAGGGAGAAATTTGTCATACGAATATTTTAGAATAGAAGCGGAAGTGTTGACTGTGTTAAGGACCTATAATTGACTCCCTCGTGTGTCGGTTTATGCCGTGAGTGACACTAATGCACCTGTCTGGTTATGAATACTGCTCGCATTATTTATGGAAACTGCTGGCTTTATGACACTAGCAAAGCCAGTTCTCCTGTTGTCATTACAGGCAGGTTCCACTGTAATTGACTTAAAACAATGATTTTAGTCGCATGTTTGGCATTCGTAGTCCCTGTCATTAGCCTGGGAGTTAGTGAGGGTCTTTGTTTGCGACGCGTAAGTAGCTTCACTAATTTTAAATTAAACTTCGATATCGGCAGATTTTTGAC
>NW_024751730.1:0-13846 GCF_018991925.1 Homarus americanus | reverse complement strand
TCCCTCCATATTTATGTCGGGTGGATTATAGGGCACAGAAACCTCTCCCATATTTATGTGGGGTGGATTATGGGGTACAGAAACGTCTCCCATATTTATGTGGGGTGGATTATGGGGTACAGAAACACCTCCCATATTTATGTGGGGTGGATTATGTGGTACAGAAACCTCTCCCATATTTATGGGGGGTGGATTAAGGGGTACAGAAACCTCTCCCATATTTATGTCGGGTGGATTATGGGGTACAGAAACCTCTCCCATATTTATGGGGGTGGATTAAGGGGTACAGAAACCACTCCCATATTTATGGGAGTGGATTATGGGGCACAGAAACCTCTCCCATATTTATGGGGGGTTGATTATTTGGTACAGAAATCTTTCCCATATTTATGTGGGGTTGATTAAGGGGTACTAAAACCTCTCCCATATTTATGGCGGGTGGATAAAGGGGTACAGAAACCTCTCCCATATTTATGGGCGTTGGATTATGGGGTACAGAAACCTCTCCCATATTTATGGGGGGTGGATTAAGGGGTACAGAAACCTCTCCCATATATATGGGGGGTGGATTAAATGGTAGAGAAACCTCTCCGATATTTATGGGGGGAGGGTTATGGGGTACATAAGCCTCTCCCATATTTATGTGGGGTGGATTATGGGGTACAGAAAACTCTCCCATATTTATGTCGGGTGGATTATGGGGTACAGAAACCTCTCCCATATTTATGTCGGGTGGATTATGGGGTACAGAAACCTCTCCCATATTTATGTCGGGTGGATTATAGGGTACAGAAACCTCTCCCATATTGATGACGGGTGGATTATTGGGTACAGAAACCTCTCCCATATTTATGGGGCGTGGATTATGGGGTCTAGAAACCTCTCCCATATTTATGTCGGGTGGATTATAGGGTACAGAATCCTCTCCCATATTTATGTGGGGTGGATTATGGGTTACAGAAACCTCTCCCATATTTATGGGGGGTTTATTATGGGGTACAGAAACCTCTCCCAAATTTATATGGGGTAGATTATGGGGTACAGAAACCTCTCCCATATTTATGGGGGGTGGATTAAGAGGTACAGAAATCTCTCCCATATTTATGTTGGGTGGATTATGGGGAACAGAAACCTCCCATAATTATGTCGGGTGGATTATGGGGTACAGAAAACTCTCCCATATTTATGTCAGGTGGATTATGGGCACAGAACCTCTCCCATATTTATGGGGGGGTGGATTATGGGGCACAGAAACCCTCCCATAATTATGGGGAGTGGATTATGGGTACAGAAACCTTTCCCAGGAGCTTGGCGGGGGGGGTGGATTATGGGGCACAGAAACCTCTCCCATATATATGTCGGGTGGATTATAGGGTACAGAACCCTCTCCCATATTTATGTGGGGTGGATTATGGGGTACAGAAACCTCTCCCATATTTATGTGGGGCGGATTGTGGGGTAAAAAAAACCTCTCCCATATATATGGCGGGTGGATAAAGGGGTACAGAAACCTCTCCCATATTTATGGGGGTTTGATTAAGGGGTCGAGAAACCTCTCCCATAATTATGGGGGGTGGAATATGGGGTACAGAAACCTCTCCCATATTTATGTTGGGTGGATTATGGGGTACAGAAACCTCTCCCATATTATGTGAGGTGGATTATGGTGTACAGAAACCTCTCCCATATATATGGGGGTGGATTATGGGGTACAAGGACCTCTCCCATATATTTGGGGGGTGGATTATGGGGTACAGAAATCTCTCCCATATTTATCTCCGGTGGATTATGGTGTATAAGAAACATCTCCCATATTTATGGGGGGTGGATTATGGGGTACAGAAACCACTCCCATATTTATGTTGGGTGGATTAGAGGGCACAGAAACCTCTACCATACTTATGTCGAGTGGATTATGGGGTACAGAAATCTCTCCCATATTTATGTCGGGTGGATTATGGGGTACAGAAACCTCTCCCATATTTATGTCGGGTGGATTATGGGGTACAGAAACCTCTCCCATATTTATGTGTCGGGTGGATTATGGGGTACAGAATCCTTACCCATAATTATGGGGGGTGGATTATGGGGTACAGAAACCTTTCCCATATTTATGGGGGGTGGATTATGGGGTACAGAAACCTCTCCCATATTTATGTGCGGTGGGTTATGGGGTACAAAAACCTCTCCCATATTTATGGCGGGTGGATAAAGGGGTACAGAAACCTCTCCCATATTTATGTGGGTTGGATTAATGGGTACAGAAACCTCTCCCACATTTATGGGGGGTGGACTATGGGGTACAGAAACCTCTCCCATATATATGTCGGGTGGATTATGGGGTACAGAAACCTCTCCCATATTTATGGGGAGTGGATTATGGGGTACAGAAACCTCTCCCATATTTATGTCGGGTGGATTATAGGGTACAGAAACCTCTCCCATATTTATGTGGGGTGGATTACGGGGTACAGAAACCTCTCCCATATTTATGGGGGGTGGATTATGGTGTACAGAAACCTCTCCCATATTTATGTGGGGTGGATTATGGAGTACAGAAACCTCTCCCATATTTATGTCGGGTGGATTATAGGGTACAGAAACCTCTCCCATATTTATGTGGGGTGGATTATGGGGTACAGAAACCTCTCCCATATTTATGGGGGGTGGATTATGGGGTACAGAAACCTCTCCCAAATTTTTGTGGGGTGCATTAAGGGGTACAGAAACCTCTCCCATATTTATGGGGGGTGGATTAAGGGGTACAGAAATCTCTCCCATATTTATGTTGGGTGGATTATGGGGAACAGAAACCTCCCATATTTATGTCGGGTGGATTATGGGGTACAGAAAACTCTCCCATATTTATGGGGGGTGGATTATAGAGTACAGAAACCTCCCCACATATTTATGTTGTGGATTATGGGGCTGAGAACCTCTCTATTTATGGGGTGATTATGGGGGCACAGAAACCCTCCCATATTTATGTAAAGTATTTCATGGGCACAAAACCTCCCCATATCTAGTGGATTAAGGTACAGAAACCTCTCCCATATATATAGGTGGATTATGGGTACAGAAACCTCCGTTATTTATGTCGGGGATTATAGGCAGGAAACCCTCCCATATTTATGTGGGTGGATTATGGTATAGAATCTTCCATATTTATGGGGTGGATTACAGAGCACAGAAACCTCCCATATTTATGTGGGGTGAATTAAGGGCACAGAAACCTTCCCATATTTATTAGGTGGATTATGGGTACAGAAACCCTCCCATATTTATGTGGGTGTATTATGGGCAGAAACCTCTCACACATATGGAGGGTGGATTATGGGCATAGAAACCTCTCCCATATTTATGTGGGGTGGATTATGGGGTACAAAAACCTCTCCCATATTTATGGCGGGTGGTTAAAGGGGTACAGAAACCTCTCCCATATTTATGGGGGTTGGATTAAGGGGTACAGAAACCTCTCCCATATTTATGGGGGGAGGATTATGGGGTACAGAAAACTCTCCAATATTTATGTCGGGTGGATTATGGGGTAGAGAAACCTCTCCCATATTTATGTCGGGTGGATTATGGGGTACAGAAACCTCTCCCATATTTATGTGGGGTGGATTATGGGGTACAGAAACCTCTCCCATATTTATGGGGGGTGGATTAAGAGGTACAGAAACCTCTCCCATATTTATGGGGGGTGGATTATGGGGTACAGAAACCTCTCCCATATTTATGTCGGGTGGATTATAGGGTATAGAAACCTCTCCCATATTTATGTAGGGTGGATTATGGGGTACAGAAACCTCTCCCTGATTTGTGGGGGGTGGATTATGGGGTACAGAAACTTTTCCCATATTTTTGGGGGGTTGATTATGGGGTACAGAAACTTCTCCCATAATTATGGGGGTGGATTATGGGGTACAGAAACCTTTCCCATATTTATGGGGGATGGATTATGGGGTACAGAAACCTCTCCCATATTTATGTGGGGTGGATTATGGGGTACAAAAACCTCTCCCATATTTATGGCGGGTGGATAAAGGGGTACAGAAACCTCTCCCATATTTATGGGGGTTAGATTAATGGTTACAGAAACCTCTCCCAAATTTATGTGGGCTGAATTATGGGGTACAGAAACCTCTCCCATATTTATTGGGGGTGGATTAAGGGGTACAGAAATCTCTCCCATATTTATGTCGGGTGGGTTATGGGGTACAGAAACCTCTCCCATATTTATGTCGGGTGGATTATGAGGTACAGAAACCTCTCCCATATTTATGGGGGGTGGATTATGGGGTACAGAAACCTCTCCCATATTTATGTTGGGTGGATTATAGGGCACAGAAACCTCTCCCATATTTATGTGGGGTGGATTATGGGGTACAGAAACCTTTCCCATATGTATGGGGGGTAAATTATGGGGTACAGAAACCTCTCCCATATTGATGTCGGGTGGATTTTGGGGTACAGAAACCTCTCCCATATTTATGGGGCGTGGATTATGGGGTCCAGAAACCTCTCCCATATTTATGTCGGGTGGATTATAGGGTACAGAACCCTCTCCCATATTTATGTGGGGTGGATTATGGGGTACAGAAACCTCTCCCATATTTATGGGGGATGGATTATGGGGTACAGAAACCTCTCCCAAATTTATGTGGGGTGGATTATGAAGTACAGAAACCTCTCCCATATTAATGTGGGGTGGATTATGGAGTACAGAAACCTCTCCCATAATTATGGGGGGTGGATTATGGGGTATAGAAAACTTTCCCATATTTATGGGGGGTGGATTATGGGCATGAGAAACCCCTCCCCATATATGTGGGTGATTATGGGGTACAGAACTTCTCCCATATTATGGGGCTGGGATTATGGGGTACAGAAACCCTCCCATATTTATGTCGGGTGGATTATGGGGTACAGAAACCTCTCCCATATTTATGGGGGGTGGATTAAGGGGTACAGAAACCTCTCCCATATATATGGGGGGTGGATTAAGGGGTACAGAAACCTCTCCCATATTTATGGGGGGTGGGTTATGGGGTACATAAGCCTCTCCCATATTTATGTGGGGTGGATTATGGGGTACAGCAACCTCTCCCATATTTATGTCGGGTGGATTATGGGGTACAGAAACCTCTCCCATATTTATGTCGGGTGGATTATGGGGTACAGAAACCTCTCCCATATTTATGTCGGGAGGATTATGGGGTATAGAAACCTCTCCCATATTTATGGGGGGTGCATTATGGTGTACAGAAACCTTTCCCATATTTATGTCGGTTGGATTATAGTGTACAGAAACCTCTCCCATATTTATGTGGGGTGGATTATGGGGTACAGAAACCTCTCCCATACATATGGAGTGTGGATTATGGGGTACAGAAACCTCTCTCATATTTATGGGGGGTGGATTATGGGGTACAGAAACCTTTCCCATATTTATGTGGGGTGGATATGGGGTACTAAAACCTCTCCCATATTTATGGTGGGTGGATAAAGGGGTACAGAAACCTCTCTTATATTTATGGGGGTTGGATTAAGGGGTACAGAAACCACTCCCATATTTATGGGAGGTGGATTATGGGGTACAGAAACCTCTCCCATATTTATGTCGGGTGGATTATGGGGTACAGTAACATCTCCCATATTTATGTGGGGTGGATTATGGGGTACAGAAACCTCTCCCATATTTATGTCGGGAGGATTATGGGGTACATAAACCTCTCCCATATTTATGGGGGGTGCATTATGGGGTACAGAAACCTCTCCCATATTTATGTCGGGTGGATTATAGGGTACAGAAACCTCTCCCATATTTATGTCGGGTGGATTATGGGGTACAGAAACCTCTCCCATATTTGTGGGGGTGGATTATGGGGTACAGAAACCTCTCCCATATTTATGGGGGGTGGATTATGGGGTACAGAAACCTCTCCCATATATATGTCGGGTGGATTATAGGGTATAGAAACCTCTCCCATATTTATGTAGGGTGGATTAATGGTTACAGAAACCTCTCCCATATTTATGTGGGGTGGATTATGGGGTACAGAAGCCTCTCCCATATTTATGGGGGGTGGATTAAGGGGTACAGAAATCTCTCCCATATTTATGTCGGGTGGGTTATGGGGTACAGAAACCTCTCCCATATTTATGTCGGGTGGATTATGGGGTACAGAAACCTCTCCCATACTTATGGAGGGTGGATTATGGGGTACAGAAACCTCTCCCATATTTATGTCGGGAGGATTTTGGGGTAGAGAAACCTCTCCCATATTTATGGGGGGTGCATTATGGTGTACAGAAACCTTTCCCATATTTATGTCGGGTGGATTATAGTGTACAGAAACCTCTCCCATATTTATGTGGGGTGGATTATGGGGTACAGAAACCTCTCCCATACATATGGAGGGTGGATTATGGGGTACAGAAACCTCTCCCATATTTATGTGGGGTGAATTAAGGGGTACAGAAACCTCTCCCATATTTATTAGGGGTGGATTATGGGGTACAGAAACCTCTCCCATATTTATGTGGGGTGGATTATGGGAGAACAGAAACCTCTCCCATATTTATGGGGGGTGGATTATGGGGTACAGAAACCTCTCCCATATTTATGGGGGTGGATTATGGGGTACAGAAACCTCTCCCATATTTATGTGGGGTGGATTATGGGGTACAGAATCCTCTCCCATATTTAGGTCGAGTGGATTATGGGGTACAGAAACCTCTCCCATATTTATGGGGGGTGGATTATGGGGTACAGAAACCTCTCCCATATTTACGTGGGTGGATTATGCGGTACAGAAACCTCCTATATTTATGTGGGTGGATTATAAAAGGTGAAACCTCTCCCATATTTATGGGGTGGGATATGGGGCAGAAACCCTCCATATTTATGGGGTGGATTATGGGACAGAAACCTCCCATATTTAGTGGGGGTGGATTAAGGGCACAGAAACCTCTCCCATATATATGGGGGGTGGATTAAATGGTAGAGAAACCTCTCCGATATTTATGGGGGGTGGGTTATGGGGTACATAAGCCTCTCCCATATTTATGTGGGGTGGATTATGGGGTACAGAAACCTCTCCCATATTTATGTCGGGTGGATTATGGGGTACAGAAACCTCTCCCATATTTATGTCGGGTGGATTATGGGGTACAGAAACCTCTCCCATATTTATGTCGGGAGGATTATGGGGTACAGAAACCTCTCCCATACATATGGAGGGTGGATTATGGGGTACAGAAACCTCTCCCCATATTTATGGGGGCTGGATTATGGGGTACAGATACTTCTCCCAAAATTATGGGGGATGGATTATGGGGTACAGAAACCTTTCTCATATTTATGGGGGGTGGATTATGAGGTACAGAATCCTCTCCCATATTTATGTGGGGTGGATTATGGGGTACAAAAACCTCTCCCATATTTATGGCGGGTGGATAAAGGGGTACAGAAACCTCTCCAATATTTATGGGGGTTGGATTAATGGGTACAGAAACCTCTCCCACATTTATGGGGGGTGGATTATGGGGTGCTGTGAAACCCTCCCACATTTATGTCGGGTGTGTGGATTATGGGGGTACAGCAACATCTCCTATATATTTATGTGGGGTGGATTATGGGGTACAGAAACCCTCCCATATTATTTATGGGGGGTGGATTAAGGGCACAGAAACCCTCTCCCATATTTATGGGGGGTGGATTATGGGGCACAGAAACCCTCCCATATTTATAAGTGTCGGGTGGATTATAGGGCATAGAAAAAACCTCCCCATATTTATGTGGGGTAGATTATGGGGTACAGAAACCTCTCCCACATTTGTGGGGGGTGGATTCTGGGGTACAGAAACCTTTCCCATATTTATGGGGGGTGGATTATGGGGTACAGAATTCTCTCCCATAATTATGGGGGTGGATTATGGGGCACAGAAACCTTTCCCATATATATGGGGGGCGGATTATGGGGTACAGAAACCTCTCCCATATTTATGTGAGGTGGATTATGGGGTACAAAAACCTCTCCCATATTTATGGCGGGTGGATAAAGGGGTACAGAAACCTCTCCCATATTTATGGGGGTTAGATTAATGGGTACAGAAACCTCTCCCATATTTATGTGGGGTGGATTATGGGGTACAGAAACCTCTCCCATATTTATGGGGGGTGGATTAAGGGGTACAGAAATCTCTCCCATATTTATGTCGGGTGGGTTATGGGGTACAGAAACCTCTCCCATATTTATGTCGGGTGGATTATGGGGTACAGAAACCTCTCCCATATTTATGGGGGGTGGATTATGGAGTACAGAAACCTCTCCCATATTTATGTTGGGTGGATTATAGGGCACAGAAACCTCTCCCATATTTATGTGGGGTGGATTATGGGGTACAGAAACCTCTCCCAAATTTATGTTGGGTGGATTATGGGGTACAGAAACCTTTCCCATATTTATGGGGGGTGGATTATGGGGTACAGAAACCTCTCCCATATTGATGTCGGGTGGATTTTGGGGTACAGAAACCTCTCCCATATTTATGGGGCGTGGATTATGAGGTCCAGAAACCTCTCCCATATTTATGTCGGGTGGATTATAGGGTATAGAAACCTCTCCCATATTTATGTGGGGTGGATTATGGGGTACAGAAACCTCTCCCATATTTATGGGGGATGGATTATGGGGTACAGAAACCTCTCCCATATTTATGGGGCGTGGATTATGAGGTCGAGAAACCTCTCCCATATTTATGTCGGGTGGATTATAGGGTACAGAAACCTCTCCCATATTTATGTGGGGTGGATTATGGGGTACAGTAACTCTCCCATATTTATGTGGGGTGGATTATGGGGTATAGAAAACTTTCCCATATATATGTGGGGTGGATTATGGAGTACAGAAACCTCTCCCATAATTATGGGGGGTGGATTATGGGGTATAGAAAACTTTCCCATATTTATGGGGGTTGGATTATGGGGTACAGAAACCTCTCCCATATTTATGTGGGGTGGGTTATGGGGTACAAAAACCTCTCCCATATATATGGCGGGTGGATAAAGGGGTGCAGAAACCTCTCCCATATTTATGTGGGTTGGATTAATGGGTACAGAAACCTCTCCCACATTTATGGGGGTGGATTATGGGGTACAGAAACCTCTCCCATATTTATGGGGGGTGGATTATGGGGTACAGAAGCCTCTCCCATATTTATGTCGGGTGGATTATAGGGCACAGAAACCTCTCCCATATTTATGTGGGTTGGATTATGGGGTACAGAAAACTCTCCCATATTCATGTCGGGTGGATTATGGGGTAAAGAAACCTCTCCCATATTTATGTCGGGTGGATTATAGGGTACAGAAACCTCTCCCATATTTATGTCGGGTGGATTATGGGGTACAGAAACCTCTCCCATATTTATGGGGCGTGGATTATGGGGTACAGAAACCTCTTCCATATTTATGTCGGGTGGATTATAGGGTACAGAAACTTCACCCATATTTATGTCGGGTGGATTAAGGGGTACAGAAACCTCTCCCATATTTATGTGGGGTGGAATATGGGGTACAGAAACCTCTCCCATATTTATGGGGGGTGGATTATGGGGTACAGAAATCTCTCCCATATTTATGTCGGGTGGATTATGGGATACAGAAACCTCTCCCATATTTGTGTCAGGTGGATTATGGGGTGCAGAAACCTCTCCCATATTTATGGGGGGTGGATTATGGGGTACAGAAACCTCTCCCATATTTATGTCGGGTGGATTATAGGGCACAGGAACCTCTCCCATATTTATGTGGGGTGGATTATGGGGTACAGAAACCTCTCCCATATTTATGTGGGGTGGATTATGGGGTATAGAAACCTCTCCCATATTTTTGGGGGGTGGATTAAGGGATACAGAAACCTCTCCCATATTTATGGGGGTGGATTATCGGGTACAGAAACCTCTCCCATATTTATGTCGGGTCGATTATGGGGCACAGAAACCTCTCCCATATTTATGTGGGGTGGACTATGGGGTACAGAAACCTCTCCCATATTTATGTGGGGTGGATTATGGGGTACAGAAACCTCTCCCATATTTATGGGGAGTGGATTATGGGGTAGAAAACCTCTCCCCATATATATGGGGGGTGGATTAAAAGTACAGAAACCTCTCCCACATTTATGTGAGGTGGATTATGGGGTACAGGAACCTCTCCCATATTTATGTCGGGAGGATTATGGGGTACAGAAACCTCTGCCATATTTATGTTGGGTGGATTATGGGGTCCAGAGACGTCTCCCATATTTATGGTGGGTAGATTATAGGGTACAGAAACCTCTCCCATATTTATGTGGGGTGGATTATGGGGTACAAAAACCTCTCCCATATATATGGGGGGTGGATTAAGGCGTACAGAAACCTCTCCCATATATATGGGGGGTTGATTATGGGGTACAGAAATCTCTCCCATGTTTATGTCGGGTGGATTATGGGGTACAGAAACCGCTCCCATATATGTTTCTGGTGGATAGATATAGTAAATCTTGTTATTTATGGGGAAGATGGGCAGAAACCTCTCCCATATTTATGTCGGGTGGATTATAGGGCACAGAAACCATACCCATATTTATGTGGGGTAGATTATGGGGTGCAGAAACCTCTCCTATATATATGTGGGGTGGATTATGGGGTACAGAAACATCTCCCATATTCATGGGGGGTGGATTATGGGGTACAGAAACCTCTCCCATATTTATGGGCGGTGGATTAAGGGGTACAGAAACTTCTCCCATATTTATGTCGGGTGGATTATGGGGTACAGAAACCTTTCCCATATTTATGGGGGGTGGATTATGGGGTACAGAAACCGCTCCCATATTTATGTGGGGTGGATTATGGGGTACAAAAACCTCTCCCATATTTATGGCGTGTGGATAAAGGGGTACAGAAACCTCTCCCATATTTATGGGGGTTAGATTAATGGTTACAGAAACCTCTCCCATATTTATGTGGGGTGGATTATGGGGTACAGAAACCTCTCCCATATTTATGGTGGGTGGATTAAGGGGTACAGAAACCTCTCCCATATTTATGGGGGTGGATTATGGGGTACAGAAACCTCTCCCATATTTATGTCTGGTGTATTATAGGGCACAGAAACCTCTCCCATATTTATGTGGGGTGGATTATGGGGTACAGAAACCTCTCCCATATTTATGTCGGGTGGATTATGGGGTACAGAAACCTCTCCCATATTTATGTCGGGTGGATTATGGGGTATAGAAACCTCTCCCATATTTATGTCGGGTGGATTATGGGGTAGAGAAACCTCTCCCATATTTATGGGGCGTGGATTTTGGGGTACAGAAACCTCTCCCATATTTATGTCGGGTGGATTATAGGGTACAGAAACCACTCCCATATTTATGTGGGGTGGATTATGGGGTACAGAAACCTCGCCCATATTTATGTGGGGTGGATTATGGGGTACAAAATCCTCTCCCATATTTATGGCAGGTGGATAAAGGGGTACAGAAACCTCTCCCATATATATGGGGGTTGGATTAAGGGGTACAGAAACCTCTCCCATATTTATGGGGGGTGGATTATGGGGTAGAGAAACCTCTCCCATATTTATGTCGGGTGGATTATGGGGTACAGAAACCTCTCCCATATTTGTGTCGGGTGGATTATGGGGTACAGAAACTTCTCCCATATTTGTGTCGGGTGGATTATGGGGTACAGAAATCTCTACCATATTTATTTCGGGTGGATTATAGGGTACAGAAACTTCTCCCATATTTATGTGGGGTGGACTATGGGGTACAGAAACCTCTCCCATATTTATGGGGGGTGGATTATGGGGTACAGAAACCTCTCCCATTTTTATGTGGGTGGATTATGGGGTAACGAACCTCTCCATGTTATTTATGGGGGGTGGATTATGGGGTACAGAAACCTCTCCCATATATATGGGGGGTGGATTAAGGGGAACAGAAATCTCTCCCATATTTATGTCGGGTGGATTATGGGGTACAGAAACCTCTCCCATATTTGTGTTGGGTGGATTATGGGGTACAGAAACCTCTCCCATATTTATGGGGGTGGCTTACGGGGTACAGAAGCCTCTCCCATATTTATGGCGGGTGGATAAAGGGGTACAGAAACCTTTCCCATATATATGGGGGTTGGATTAATGGGTACAGAAACCTCTCCCACATTTATGGGGGGTGGATTTTGGGGTACAGAAACCTCTCCCATATTTATGTCGGGTGGATTATGGGGTACAGAAACCTCTCCATATTTATGTCAGGTGGATTATGGGTACAAACCTCTCCCATATTTATGTAGAAATTGGATTATGGGGTACAGAAACCTCTCCCATATTTATGTCGGGTGGATTATGGTGTACGGAAACCTCTCCCATATTTATGGGGGGTGGATTATGGGGTACAGAAACCTCTACCATATTTATGTCGGGTGGATTATAGGGCACAGAAACTTCTCCCATATTTATGTGGGGTGGATTATGGGGTACAGAAACCTCCCCATATTTATGTTGGGTGGATTATGGGGTACAGAAACCTCTCCCATATTTATGTCGGGTGGATTATGGGGTATAGAAACCTCTCCCATATTTATGTCGGGTGGATTATGGGGTTCAGAAACCTCTCCCATATTTATGGGGCGTGGATTATGGGGTACAGAAACCTCTCCCATATTTATGTCGGGTGGATTATAGGGTACAGAAACCTGTCCCATATTTATGTGGGGTGGATTATGGGGTACAGAAACCTCTCCCATAATTATGGGGGGAGGATTATGGGGTACAGAAAACTCTCCCATATTTATGTGGGGTGGATTATGGGGTACAGAAACCTCTCCCATATTTATGGGGGGTGGATTAAGGGATACAGAAACCTCTCCCATATTTATAGGGGGTGGATTATGGGGTACAGAAACCTCTCCCATATTTATGTCGGGAGGATTATGGGGTACAGAAACCTCTCCCATATTTATGGGGGGTGCATTATGGGGTATAGAAACCTCTCCCATATTTATGTGGGGTGGATTATGGGGTACAGAAACCTCTCCCATATTTATGGGGGGTGGATTAAGGGGTACAGAAATCTCTCCCCACTGTTGTGTGGGAATTGAGATTATAGGGTACAGAAAACTCTCCCATATTTAAGTGCGGTGGATTATGGGGTACAGAAACCTCTCCCATATTTATGGGGGGTGGATTATGGGGTACAGAAACCTCTCCCATATTTATGTCGGGTGGATTATAGGGTACAGAAACCTCTCCCATATTTATGTGGGGTGGATTATGGGGTACAGAAACTTCTCCCATATTTATGGGGGGTGGATTATAGAGTACAGAAACCTCTCCCATATTTATGTGGGGTGAATTAAGGGGTACAGAAACCTCTCCCATATTTATTAGGGGTGGATTATGGGGTACAGAAACCTCTCCCATATTTATGTGGGGTGGATTATGGGGTACAAAAACCTCTCCCATATTTATGGGGGGTGGATTATGGGGTACAGAAACCTCTCCCATATTTATGTGGGGTGGATTATGGGGTACAGAAACCTCTCCCATATTTATGGGGGTGGATTATGGGGTACAGAAACCTCTCCCATATTTATGTGGGGTGGATTATGGGGTACAGAAATTTCTCCCATATTTATGTGGGGTGGATTATGGGGTACAGAAACCTTTCCCATATTTATAGGGGGTTGATTATTTGGTACAGAAACCTTTCCCATATTTATGTGGGGTGGATTAAGGGGTACAGAAACCTCTCCCATATTTATGGCGGGTGGATAAAGG